>NW_015386684.1:1104112-1164112 GCF_001527695.2 Protobothrops mucrosquamatus
CACAAGTGGAAAGCAGTCACGGCTAGTTGGCCATTGATGTGTCAGATACAATATCTGTACAGGGTTCGGCACTTGAGCCAAATGCTAAAGTTATTTGTTCTTGTCAATAAAGCTAAACTTTACAGTGATCCTATCTTTTTATTTCTCAATGTGGATTTTAAGAGAGGGGCTTGTAAAGACTGGCCGTCCAAAGAGCCTTGTAAAGAGGGCTGCCAAGTGTGAAATGGGAACAAATATTTTTGGAATAGATACCAATTTAAAATGGCCTTTTGAAGGGCAAACTTCACAAGCCAAACACAGCCTCATTGTACAAACAGGGATTGTAGTGGTGTGTACAGGAACAACCAAAATCTTTATATCCCTGGGTCAGGAATAAATTAAAAACTTATACTACACTGTAAATTTGCATAAAGATACATAGGGGTCATATAAATTTACATCCAGGAAATATTATTTTATAAAATCATGGCTTTGGAATGTATCTCAGAGGATCCCTGATAAGTCATCATGGATCCAATCTCTGTCTAAATGCTTTTCATGAAAGAAGGCCTACCACTTTCCAAGTTCAAACTAGAAGGAAGTTCTTCCTCTTCTTCCACCACAGTTCCCTTTCTTGTGTTTGGAATCTGTTGGCCCAGTGGTTTGCCATTGGCTCCTTCCCAGGGCCAAGAAAGAGTGTCTGGACCAAGGTAGGTGCAGTTGGCTTTGAGTCTAAGGTGGAACAAAATTCATGGTCTCAGTTTCTAGTCTGGTGCTTTACCGACTATACCAAACTGCTCTCGTATCCCAGATCTGCATGCAGTTCCTGAAAACTTGCCCTTGATCTCCAAAGCAAAGCAAATTGTACTTTTCAAAGTAGAAGGAAATACCAAAGAGAGAGAGAGAGGCTATATTAGAGTGCCTGTTTGGAAATCCTAAATTCTAGTTCTACCATAGGCATCAAACATGCTGAGTGGGTTTGAGACAATTACTCTTGCTCAGCTTTGGGAGCAAGGCAATGACAAAACACTAACAAAAAATGCTGCCAAGAAAATTGCATGGAAACGGACTTGAAGGCCCCAGAACAAAACCAAAAAAGATAGATTGAGAAAAATCATTCCAGAACTGAAAAACCGCTTCCTTATTTGTACCTTGAAGCTTTTTAGATATGTCCATGTAAGACCCATGCAGCTGAGCTCAAGTTGAAGTCTTTATTTTGATTTAATTTAAACTAATTAGTTATACCAAATATCATTTTTGTCTTTTCTCATTCCTTTGCCCTGGTCCTTTTGGAAAACTCAGCATGCTGTCCTCAGTCTCAAAATGTTTTTCATCTCTCCAGTGGTGGGATTCAAATATGTGAACAACTGGTTCTCTGTGTGGATGCCATTTCTGGAAGTCCATTCTGGGCCTGGGCAACAAAACATTAGCTACCAGTTCTGCCGAACTGGTGGGAACTGGCTGAATCTCACCACTGCATCTCTCTCTATTGAGACGTTCCGAAACTTTTCAATATCAAGTATGTTTTATTTTTTACATATCATTAGATTTCTAAGCCAATCCCCCTTTAAAAACAAAAAATCATAATTAAAAGTAAAACCAAGCAGAAAAATGTTGAAATTAAAAAATAAGCGCAATACTTTCTAAAAAAGAATTAAACTATAATTTAATACAAAAATAATACAAGTAAAATGAATTTAATATGAAGGTTGAGGTTGCATTTCCTTATCGAGAAAAATTTTGGATTTGGAAAATGAATGAAGTTGATTCCTTTGTTTTTGTTTTTTATTGAGAATAAAATTGGACATCATTTTTTCTCACATAGGTCCATGGAAGAAAACTGGGGAATGGTGTATCTCACCTTCTCCATCTTTGGGGTAAATTAGAAAATATTTCTTCCAAACATTCCTCCAAGTTTGAAATTTCATCCTCCTGTCCGATTAGATTTCTGTTTTCATTGAGTGCTTCTTCTTGCAATATGTCTGGCAGTGAATCAACATCAGCACTGAACAGATTGTAGACTAATTTATGAACAGTGTTGCCAAAGCAGTTTTCTGGAAAATAGCAGATGAATTTGTCTGCAAAGCAGTCTAGGTGAAGCCCAATTGTGTTCTTCACATTCTCTTTCCAATGGTCATCATTTTCAGTGAGTGATGAAGAAGTGGGAAAAGACAAATACTCTCAGTTTGCATTCCATAAATGCTCTGAGAGTAGCATAGCACATTATGTTTGCAAGCCTGTTTCTTTGCAGCTTTAAGCTGAGATGGTTCAAAGATGCAAAGACAGCCACCAAATATGCCAGCAAAAATTGAAATGTTGGTCTGTAATCCTTCTTCTGGTAGAAGCTTAAACAAAAATTCTTCTATACATTTTAGCTCACGTAATCTCAAAAAAATGTAACTTTTTCTTTGTTTCACCTCTGTGTGAAATGAAAGTGTTCAAGTCTCAAATGCACCTGAAGACCTGGAGAAAGTCATACATATAATGCATTATTCTTCACAAAATTGAATTAATCACACAGATCATCTGCATGGGCTTTAGCAACGAATATGACCTATGAATGATGATTATAGCTTTTTTTTTTCTTTTACCACTATAACAAATTCAGGACAAGAACCAAACATCCTTGGAATACCTCATTCACCAACCAGTTTGATTGTCAAACCCAGAAGTAAATGCTAGGTTTTGACAAAACTGTTGTAAAATGTGGTCATCTGACTACAGGGTGCTGCAAACAGCCGTAAATGCATCCTGGTTGCCAAGCAACAGAAGTGCAGTCATGTTACTGCAGAGGGGAGCATGTGCTCAGTCATTGGAACCTCAAATCCAGGTAGTAAGTACCTTTCAGGTAAGTCTGCCAGAACTTCAAATGGTTGCTAAATGCATGATCGTAAGTCAAGGACTTCCTCTAATACACATAATGCGTATACATGCTTGTATATGTTTATACTTATGTTTGTGTGTGTATATACTGTATATACTGTACACATACACACATACATATGATTGGTTATCATGGCCCTGTCACGAGATCTAGGGCCCGGATGCAGGCGTCGGCTTATTTATAAATGCTTTTCCCATTGATTGACTTTGTGCCCTGAGGATGTCGGAAGGATCCGACGAAAGCTTGGCCCCTGTGATTGTATGCTTTTAAAAGTTTTTAAGGTTTTTACTAAACTTTTAATTGTGTTATATTCTCCTGGTGTTCGCATCTTTATTTTTGTATCATGGATATTCCCAGGAGTCATTCGTTTGTCTTCTATGTTATTTGCAACCATACACACATACATACGCACACAAAAACATTCACAAAAATAAATATATACAAAGTTAAAGCATCAAAATGCATGTGTATGTAGGGAAAACAATATCTTTTTATGCATTTTCTGTTTTTGTTGGAAAAAGTCTGTTGCTGCATTTGTTATAGTCAATCTCTCTAGCATAATAATTAAAATACTATGTCCAGGTTATCTGCTACACAACACACATAAGAAATAGGTGCAGTATTGAATCCATTGTTGTGACCGCCATCTTGACTTTTTTTTAACCTTATGTCGGGAATTATTAAAGGGTTTATTTTATTGTAAAATTGTTTTATCGTCCTTTTAAAATGTTTATTATATTATTATTTTTTCAGTACATTTTAAAAACATTACAATAAAAATAATGTTATCTACTGGGCTCAGTGGATAAGCAGGTTCAGTTGGAATATCTCCAGGAAATACAAGGTCAAGACTGCAATTAAAAAAAAGAAGAAAATGGCAATGTACTACACTTTTGTTAAGAAAACTTCATGATTCTGTCCATAAAATCACCAGCAGTCAAGTTTATCTTGAAAGAAAACTTTTTTCTTTTTATTTCTGCTTTGGGGTTATTTAGTTGGGGGGAAAACAGGTTATAAATCTGATAAAATAAGAAATAAATGTTTTTTTTAAAAAAAAGAACAAATTCATAATTTAAATCTCTTCAGGTAACAAAAGCCTATCTCAAGTTGAGATTTAGGCTGTGTTCCAATCGGGGAATTGTATTAAGTTCATTTTGGAATTTGTACTATAAATTGAATCTTAAACTACCAAAAGTGTAGGCTGGATTTGCAGCTGTGGTGTTTGCCCAAAAAACCAATGTTTAATGAATTATAGACTCAGTTAAGTTTTTAGGTTTAAGTATGGGTATATCTTAATAAAGCATGTTAAGATACCCCCATACTTAAACCTAAAAAGTTAACTGAGTCTATAATTCATTAAACATTGTTTTTCTGGGCAAACACCAGAACTGGGAATTTAACTAACCTATTTATGTATGTTGTATGAAGTTAGTCATGCTAGAATTTCCTCACTAGTCTCATGTTATCCATCACTTCTTTAATTACTTGCAAAATTCTGTTCCAATTCCATTGATAAATACTGTAATCTCAAAGTGGGGTATCTTGCCAAAGCAAATGAAGGGAATTGATTATTCTAAGCTCATTGTATTAAGCTAGAATTTAATATTGAACTAGAGATAGCCCCTTCTCCCCTCAGTTCACCCTTGCCTCTTCCTCTGGGAAAGAGGATGTGGACTGGAGGGTTCATGGCTTAACTCAGACATGTCAAACTCGCGATGTCACATGATGTCGCGCAACGTATCGGGACAGTTTTGCCATTGCCAGCAATGGGGTGGGTGCGGCTTCCGCATGACACGTCCAGCCCATGGGCCGGCAATTTGACACCCCTGGTAACTCCTCTAAATGTGGACGACAGCTGGCCCTGTGGAAAACAAATTAGCCTTATATGTATCCAGAAGGAAACATCTAGACTTGAATGGTTGCCTTCTGTCTCTACTTGGTTGAGCTTTTGTTTGGTTTCCCTCTCTGTAGTTAGCCAGACCCAGGATAGGGTGAGGATTTCCCCTTCAATCCACTCTTCTTTCCCCAGAAATCTGATGGGGAAGTGAGAAATGGGTTATAATGAAGAGGTGGTGACAACAGAGGGGCTTAATTTTCTAGTTGCTGATCATTTCTAGAAATGAATTACCTCAGAGTCAAAGTACCTGAAGGAAGGAACTGGTTTGACACTGATGACACATTCAATATTACAATGGGCAATGAATATTTCAAGAATAAACTGATATGCAAGACCTGGGCTCAAATGTGCATATCTCATAAATTTCTGTTTCCAAAAATTATTGTACTATTAATCCTCTCTTGTCTATTTATTTCTTTGGTTAAGAGGCAAAGTCCTTACTGACTCTGTAGCTTATCATTAAAAGGATTTGAACGGTCACTAAATGAACTGTTGTAAGTCAAGGACTACCTGTATTCATTTATTATTGATGGATTTTATCCTTAGTTGCCATTCTTTTGCTTTTCTGTTCTGGTTATCTTATATATTTCTATTTTGTAAAATTTATTATAAGATTGATGCTTTTCATCATGTTCACCACTCAGAGTCACCTTGGCAAGACGGGTGGCAAAACTCATAATCATAATAACTATAATGCTCTACAGGCAGCAAAATCTCTTGACAGGATCATGAGAAAAGAGAGGAACATCCTCCTTAAAAGAGCACATTTCCAGCTGTCAATCTTCTATTGGAACTTGGCTAATCAAGGATAATGGTACATTATCCAGAAGACTAAAGGCTTGCTCTGAATCATACAGCTTCTTGTCTTGTTTCTCATTGTACGAAAAGACACCACAACTCTGGGGTTCTCCATGTGTTCTTAAGCAACTGAAGAGCATTCAAGCAATGCCCTGACCTGCTGCATTTACCTTTAAAAAAAATAAAATAAAATAAAACAACAGCTAAAAGAAACATCAAATTAGAAGTATTCAAAATAGGGGTAAAATGTGTGGGTTATTATCAGATGTCATTAAGGTAGTCTGATTATGATTATTGCTCCAGGTAAAGAAAGAAATACAAAATGGTGAGCTGATAACTGAAGGTGAAGAGTATTTAAGTAGAAAGTTTAAATTCCACTTTGAGTGCTGAAAAAGGAAGGGATTTTTAAGATAGATATCTAAAAATCAAAGTTCTGTGTTAATCAGAAAATGATCCTTAACTTGGAGAAAACTAGCTAACTATTCACAGCCTAAATAAACTTTAGGGAATACCTAACGCAGAATTCCACAATCTGACTATTTGTGCATGCCTTACAGTGAATATCTCTGTATAAAGCAAATATCATTAATTGTAGGATTTATGACATTATCGAATTTGATTATGTGGTATTTTTTTGTAGATATGTGCTCCCAAACCTGGAACTAAAATGGTTTCATTTTTCCATCACAGGCAGGTGAATTTAAGCAGAAATTTTAAAAGATAAGTGGCAGCTTTTTACACCTGGTATCAAATGGTTTCAATGATACCAGGATTTACTGAATACAAATCAAAGACAGAACACTCATGTATGAACTTTTTATTCTACCGTATGTATATGTTGGGTGTCCTGGGAGATGTTTTAAAGGTCACAACATATGTTTCCAAGTCTTAGAAAGCGTGAAGCGAGGGAGGCTGAATTATTTGATTCCTGGACCATTTGACTCCTGAGGATTAGTTTAAAGATGACTTTTCACACAACTTCCGTTGAATTATTATTCATAGGTGAATCCATGGTATCTTGTTTTATTTAAGTGTCTTTTCTACCCTGGACATATCTAATATATAACTATATACATGCATATACATATACATATACATGTACGGATATGGATATGGATATATACACCCACATTTAATATTGACTACATTATACTGTATTGACTATATACGGGTGTCAAACTGCCGCTCTGTGAGCCACATGCATCATGCTGAAATTGCGCCCACCCCATTGCCAGCAATGGAAAAAAGGTCGTGATGTGTCGCGATACATCACGTGACATTGCGAGTTTGACACCCCTGCTCTACAGTATGCATGCATGTGTATGTGTAGGCACAAAATTCTCAGACCAATGGGCCTAGCTCAAACCTACATATAAAATACATAGCTGTGTTTCATTCGGTTTCAATATTTTTCTTCATTGTGCAGCTGTGCACAAATTATTTCAGTTCAAATCAAGATACCTGTAGGATATCTAAGCATAATGGAGAAACTGCAAGCAGCATTGCTTAGTGTGCTAGCCAGCTCATTTGTTTGGGGTTAACGGAATCTCCTTCCTTTGTTTTAAAGTAAAACAAAGCATACCAGTTCATGTGGCAAATTGATCCCGTGGCATCCTCATTACTAATCAATGCACATTTTTCAGGAAATGCTTGTATAATAGCTTGTTAATACATCACCTGGCAGGAGCTATAAATTAAGACTGCTCAAGGGATAGGTATTCAGAAATACCCATTCCACAAACCCAGAAGAGTAATTCGTCTGGTGAGTGTCATCTTTAAGGAAGCAAACTTGCCTGAACTTAGCAAGGCTAAGTGAGGTCATGTCTGATTAGTACTTGGGTGGGAGACCCCTAGCAAAACCTGGGGTTACACTGAGAAAGCCCCCCCCCCAAAAAATATTCCAGGAGCAAGTGATGGCCGATCACTTTCACAGCAAGAAAATTACATAGCAAATCCATAATGTCACCAGGAGTTGAGCACAATTTGAGAGAGACTTTACCTTTATTGGGGGGGGGGGAAGTTGATTGTCAAATGATATCAAATCCTCTCAGGTCATTTCTGGGTAGTACATGCCCATAAGAATTGTGTTTGCTCACCAGTATTTGCAAATAACAATAACAATAACAATAATATAGAGTTGGAAGGGACCTTGGAGGTCATCTAGTCCAACTCCCTGCTAAAGCAGGAAACCCTATACAATTTCAGACAAATGGTTGTCCAGTCTCTTCTTAAAAACTTTCAGTGTAGGAGCATTCACAACTTCTGGAGGCAGGTTATTCCACTGATTAATTGTTCTAACTGTCAGGAAATTTCTCCTTAGTTTTAGGTTGCTTCTCTCTTTGGTTAGTTTCCATCCGTTGCTTCTTGTCCTACCTTCAGGTGCTTTGGAGAATAGCTTGACTCCCTCTTCTTTGTGGCAACCCCTGAGATATTGGAACACTGCTATCATGTCACCCCTCGTCCTTTTCTTCATTAAACTAGACATCCATTGACACAGGGATGGACAATTAACTTTCCTAAGGGGCCTCATGAGAAAACTGGGACTGTTGTGGAGGGACACAAGGTTGTGAAGGTGTGTATGCACGCACACATGCACATACGTAAATTTTAAAAAAGCAGTCACCTTCAAAATGAAAGCAATAGAGTGGTACCTCAGTACTCTTCCTTAACTGGTTCCGGGAGGCATGATGAGTACCCAAAACGAGTACCAAATAAAATTTTCCAAAAAGGAATAATGTAGTGAGTCACAGTGCAGCCAACACTGACAAGTTCTAGCTTGTGTGCATTCAGTACCAAACAAACAATGAGTACTGGGACAAAATTTTCACGTCAAAATGCAATGAGTACTAAATTTGATGAGTTTCCAAGCAATTGAGTACCAAAGCACCACTGTACAGTTGTATTGTGCATAGTATGCAATTATTTACATTTGATTTCTAATTTCCAATTGACCTCACATGGGCCAGGTAGGGACAGTCAAAGGGCCGGATGTGGTCCAGTTGCTATAAAATGCCCAGGTCTACATTAACACATAGCTTGTCTTTTCTTCAAGGATAAAGATGCAAGCAGGACAGACATGAAGTCTGAAATGATGTACATTTCTTAATGGCATTAATCTAATAGAGTGAGTAAAAGAAATACACTATGCACGTCTGAGATTAAATGCAGGGCTCCGGAAAGAAGCTTTGCTTTTCAATATCTACCCCTTGGCTTGGTCTTCAGCTCCAAAAGGTATTGCAGTTCATCACCGTTTAGTAAGCTATATGTTCCCCTCTGCTGATACAGCCCCAAGTCTAGATAACAGAGTGGGAGCAAAGATAGAGTTATCACCTGGCATAAAAGCTCCTGTTTGGCTACTTTGTAGAGCTACTTTTTCTCTTCACATTTTGATGATGATGAAGAAGAAAACTTGCTAAGAATAAATGGTAATGTGAAAAGGTAAGAATGATATAATTTAGATATCCTGGCTCTGCAAAATAGTATTGAATGATTTCATTTACGACTGTATCTTCCAAAGGTTATTGGACATTGTATGAAATGTATTCTCTAGTACAGTGGTGGCGAACCTATGGCACGGGTGCCAGAGGCGGCACTCAGAGCCCTCTCTGTGGGCACGTGCGCCATCGCACCAGTCCTAGGCCTTCAGCTGGGTTTTATAAAACCTTTTCGCTTTAGGCCTCCTCTGCCATGTACAAAAAAAAAAAAAAAGGTTCAATCAATCAGTCAATTTCAACTTCTCGCGGGGAAAAAAAAGATCTTGCAAAGTTGGAATTGATTGATTGAACTTTTTAGTCCCACCCAGTCTGCCGTTACCACGGCAGCCATGCCCAGCCAATGGGTCACACCCAGCCAATAGGCCACACCCACCCGGCACCCGACGATGCATAAGTGGGTTTTGGGTTGCAGTTTGGGCACTCGGTTTCTAAAAGGTTCGCCATCACTGCTCTAGTACATGACAAAAAAATTAACTTTAACTTATTTAAATGTAGTATTGTCTGCTGTTTACTTATTTGCTATTCATTAATCCATTTTCACACTGTGGAGTCTTTCTATTATGAAACATTTTGTGGGGGCGGGGGGAAGAAAGAAGGCAAAAAAGTATATGACTTCTTTAAAATATATTGCAAGAATCCTCATTTCCAGATTTTTATGGCTGTACTAGCTGGTATTCTTGCATGCAGTTTTGTAATTTATTCTGCACATTCCACTTAAACCTTTTTTCAATAGCGTGATTTTATTAGAGTCAGCTCACTGGACTTTCCCAAAAAGGTATTTAAGATCAAATAAAACCAGTGCTTGGAAAAATATCATTACAATATGAAAGCAGTTACAAAAACATTAGTACTGCAAAGTTTTATTTCAAATGGCTGAGCCTTCTGTAGCCCAGGTTATTGCTGTTCTACTTCCTCAGATACACTCACTGGAAAAATAAGGAAAACTGTCATCTTTGCACTTTTTGCTTTTTCTCAGAACAAAGATTCAATTTCAAGGCAGTTGGTTTTTTTCCCCCAGATGCTTTCCATGAGAAAAGCAAAAATGCAATCCCTTTGTGCATAGACTTTTTTTCCTAAGCAAATGAGCAATTTTATTCTTACTTTGTCCATTACATTAAATTCTCCTTGTTGTGAATGATTCCCCTTGAATGAATCGAAGCTGAAAATTGATGCTCTTGTCCTGTTCTAGCCAATGAGACAGGACAATAATAGATTCGGTTGCTGGCAATGCCTTGAGTGGTTTTCTTACCTTTTCTTTGATTTTTTTCCAAATATGTCCATTTAAACCACCCTTCCACAAAGAGTCTCAAGACCGATGCCATTTGCTATCATTGAAGCATAAGCTACAAACGTGGAGGATAAACTAGGAGATTTAAAAAAATAAAATTAAGAAATTAACCTTTTAGTAGATTGAATGCCTACTAGAACAATCAGCTCTTCATAACAGGCCAGAGGTTTAGCAACAAAGAAGGGTGAAGGACAGACTTCACTTGAAATCTAATTATGGAAACTGAAAAGCAGACCCTTTCTCATTCCAGCTAAAACCAGAAAATGTGGTGGGATTAAAACAGACTGTCCCTAGGAGATCTGAGTGGGAAGATTCCTATGAAAGGAGAAGGTCCTATTAGAAAGCTGGATTCAAGCTGTTTACAATTTAAAATTGATTGTTTGGTTGCCTCTTTTCTTACCTATAAGCTACTGTATCTGTAACATAGTATTTGATTATAAAGGAAAATTTAATAGTTTTGGGGGAAAATATTCATTAATTTTTTACACCAGTCATTGATGATCAACAGATATGCTGGCATTTGTCATTACGACTCATATGATTGATCTTTAAGACTTATATGATCTTATGTTTCTCTCTTTTTACCACCCAGAGTTATAACAATTGGAAACAAAATGTTATGTTGTGTTGATTTGAGTTTCAATACAAAATGTTTTCATTTGATGAAATGCATGCTCTCTGAAACCAATTTCCACATTCACACCTAGCTACACCTACTTTCTATTTCTGACATGTTATTGTCCGGATTAGGTTGTAATTGTCAGAGTCTGATGGATAAATATCTATCATCTTTTGAGGGTGCACTTATTAGTAATATCAAGGGGTATCTATCCATCAGCAAAGTGAACACTGTTGGTAGAACGGTTCTTTGTTCTCTATGCAACCCTTTTCTCAACTCAGCTTATGTTTGTTATGGGCATCTCCCCAGCTCTTCTTCAAAGTAAAATTTCATGAGGGAAAAGGGGCAAAGAGATGTCCACATATACACAACGATTACTAGATCTCTACTAACTTCTTAATGGCCTCTAATGCAGACTAAATGGGAGCTTTATCATAAACCAAAATTATATAATTGCTAATGTGTGTGATTTTATCATATCCACATGAGGCTATTTTAAATAACTACATCTGCTTGGATATTAGAAAATAAACATTAATACAATACAGCAGGGATCCCCAACCCCCGGTCCGTGGACCGGCACCGGTCCGCAGCATGCCAACAAGTGGGCCGCACAAACAAGCAAAGCTCCATCCTCCGGATGTAAGCAATATTCAAAACCACACCCCCTCTGGTCCGTGGAAAACCCTTTCTCCATGGCACCGGTCCCTGGTGTTGGGCACCTCTGCAATACAGGACCAAAAATCTATTCCAAATATTCAGCTTTGCTTTTCTAAAATTTTCAAGTACCACCCAGAGTCACTGAGAGTTGGATGGCATGCAAGTTTAAGATATTATTATTAATCACAGCTGCCCGTTCTTCAGCTGATGTTGGCCTTCAAAATGCATCAATTCATTCTGACATCCTAGGTTCCCAAGAACTTAACATGTCATAATGTATTAGTACAGTATATGTGCAGAACCAAGCGGTGAGGCCTATTGTAATTAACTTCTTGAAACTTTTTCAAGATTTGCTTCATCCAAGATTTTTTCTGGTATGGCACCCAACGTGCCGATAGCCACTGGGGCCACAATGGTCGGTTTATGTCATAATCTTTCAACTTCAGCTTTCAGATATTGATATTTGTGATTTTCTCTAAGTCTTTGTCTTCTGTTGTAGTATCCCCTGGTATTGCCAATTATCCACACTTTCTTTTTTTCCATCACAGTTAAATCTGATAAGTTATGGGCCTAAACTTTATCAGTTTGTATTCAGAAATCCCATTTTCAACTACTTTTTCAACTCTATGTTCCACCAATTTTTTATTATAGGCCCATGATAATTTTTATAGATGTTCAAGTGAAGAATTATTATTATTCTCTCCTCTTCCGGGTTGACTTAAGATGGATTCTGATCTAAAGCTTTATAGACAATTATCTGAAGATAAATTTCATGAGAATTTTAATAGTAAATTCCAAATAATAAATTTCAAGACATATACATACAGCAATTATTAGTTCAACAACTTAACTGTCTTTATTTAAAAAAATGGGGAAAAAATGATCTCCCTCATAAACAGGTAAAGAAACTTTTTTAAATTTAATTTTTATGGAGTAAAAACAATACAACTTCCTAACAGTGAGGACAATTAACCAGTGGAACAGCTTGCCTTCAGAAATCATGGGTGCTCCATCACTGGAGGTTTTTAAGAAGAGGCTAGATAGTCACTTGTCTGAGACGGTATAGGTTCTCCTGCTTGAGCAGGGGGTGGACTAGAAGACCTCTGAGGTCCCTTCCAATTCTATTCTATTCTAGTAACACAGTTGTTAAGTGAAATTGGCTTCTCGACTGACTTTGCCAGAAGATCACAAAAGGTGATGACGTGACTTCGGGACACTGCAACCGTCATAAATACATGCCAGTTGCCAAGCGTCCAAATTCTGATCACTTGAACCAGTGTGAAAAACAGTCATAAGTCAAAAAATTAAATAAGAAAAAGAAAAATGGAGAAAACTGATAAATAAATAAAGAAGAAATAAAGAAGTAGCTTCTGACCTTATATAAGCAGTTATAAATGCATTTATATTTTATCCTGTCATCCTAAAGTTATATCCTTACTCCCTTCTTTCTAAATTCTAGCTGTTTTAACCATCAAACTGATAAATCACAGATAATCCTTCTTGTTTTCTACATTTCCAACATGGATCTGAAGTATATAGAACTTCTGGTGTTATCAAGCAATAGTGCATCATTTTATAAAAAATATCACTTTTAAATTTTAACAGAATGTGAATTTCAGCCTTTCAGCCGCTTATTTTCCTATTGAACCCATTTTAACTTACACCCTTACACCTTTCTTCCATTTCAAATGTTAGTAAAAGCTAATATTTTTTAGCAATTACATGTTCATCTTTTGCAAGTAATTTGGTTTCAAATTCTGTCTTATATTGCTCAATTCCAAATGTACTTTTGTTTACTTTAAATCTTTCTCTTAAATGTACATATAAAAACCATTGGAAATTAAATCCCTTGCAATCAATTGATTATTTTACCTTCATCTTATATTTTTTTTTCAGGCACAGCCAGGGTTTGTACCTGTTTCATATTCTCAATAAGGCACTTCTAATATAATGATTTTTAAAGTCTGTATTAACTTTAACATTATTGTACTGTAAAAAAAAAACCATACCACCCAAATCTCATGCTCTTCTAATTCTAAAATTCTTTTGTTTGTCAGTAACACCCTTTCTTTCATCCAAATCAAACAGCAGTCTGCAAACAGGTAGAGAAATCTCAGAAACAAAACTATTACTCTATAATTAAATGGCTGTTCTAAAGACACCTTGAACTATTATGCTCGGACTAGTTTCCAAAGTTTATTTAGGATTCTTGCATTAGAAAAGGCTTCAGAACACTTTGCCTCCCCCTTTAGTACTTTACTGCATAATCATTTCAGGAAAAGGAAAAGGAGCAAATGAATGTGTGCTTGGGTGTAAATTAAATGTAGTGATTTTAATTTTCTTAGCAACTAATGTATCATATGGTCCTTTTGTGTCATTTTTCTGTCTATTTAAAATTAGCATTTATTATATATAGGCCATTTCAGAAAGATTTACATGATTTAATCATGTTCTTTTCTGAGCAATTGTTTAAAGTCATCTGCAAGATCATTGTTTCCACTATACAATTTTATTTTTGTCTATTTAAACATGCATGCTGGGTTCCAGAGCATCATCAGCATTCTTAATTCTGATGAACAGATTTTACGTGTGGATTTTAAAGTCCTCTCTGAAAAGGGCAGGTAACTATTCTTATTACTTTTCTAAGTAGAGATACGTTTAAAAAGTAAAGTCTTTATTGCTTCTTAAAAGGTGCAGTGCTCTGTGATAAATTCTCGTATTTTGACTGTTAATATGTTTGAATGAAAATTATTTATACATTTTGGTGAGGTTGAGTGGTTTTCATTTGATTGCTGCCTCTGGAAATGAAAGCAGAGTAGCAAGAAATTTACATGTCATGCTGTGATGTATATCCAGATTATGAGATGATTGCTCAGTAGATGAACACCAAGTAAAATCATTTGCATCAAACTGTGACAACTGCAATTCCTGACAAGGCCTCTTAGTTTTGGGGGCTATTATCATTGTACAAGAATATAATCTATTGACAGCCTAGCTGTTTAATACATTAAAAGGCAGACAGTGGAAGAAATCTTAACAGTTTTCATTCACCGTTGCACAAGGGTGCAGATCAAAAGTGAATTACATTTAACAATATGCATGTATGGTGATAAGATGCATGACATTCATCAACCTGTTTAGTCATGGTTAAGCTGAGATGGGAAAGATCCAATATTACTGCCATATGTGGTCTGAAATAGAGACATGAGACTGAAAATTATATTATTGCCCAGTAGAAGTGAACAAACAGGAGAAGACATTCTTCCTTAATCTTTCTTTGTTTTCTCTCCCAAACTTCCACTCACCAAAGAGAGAAAAACCTGCCTTTATTTTGAACAAGCAACAGTTTCATCCCTAATGCACAGAAGCAAGAAAGCCCTATATTTTAAATTATTGGAACAGATAGAGGAGGAACAACAGTTTGAAGTTTCCTTGTCTTGAACTTTCTTTCAGCTGTTGTTCCTGTACATTAATTGGTTTTTGTTTTTTTTTAAAATGGGTATCCTTCTAAAGCACCCAGAAAAAGTAAAAGAGGTGGTAGATATTTATACTTTCTCTCTGAAGAACAACTCTGAATCCTGCTTCCATGGATGGAATATACTTTCTCTGCTCATAAGCAGAGGCCTGCAAGAGGACGTTGAAGACCTGCAAGAGGACGTTGAAAGTATTCTGTTGAATTTGCTCACAGGCCTACATTATTTTTGGTCTGCAAGGCCTGTTAAATTCACTACTGTATTTTCTGGATTGGGGCTAATACGCTATCCTTAATCACCTTTGGTAGTGAGAATATGTATTCTTAAAAGAAAGCCAAATTATCTCTCTTGTTTTGCAGTGGAATAGAAGTGGGAAAAAATCTTCAGGGTTTATGCAATGAGTTAAATTCCATTGACTCTTCTTTTAAATATGCACATTTTTTTTTACTCTTTCCCTTTCTTCTTCCTGTCAAAGTGCCTGGCTTCCTCTTTCTAATATCTTCCTCAAATTTGTTTATCTTTGTTTTTATGAACAGAATATTCATGAGAACAAGGTAAGGTTATACAAGTAGTCCTCGTTTCGCCACCCCACCTGGGACTGGCAACTTGGTTGCTAAACAGAAGAGTCAGCAAGTGAAACTCTTAACTTTTAATATCTTTTGCTTAACCTTTTTAATTCTGTTTTTGACTTTGGTAGCAAAGTTACTTTTTCATCACTATTGTAACTGAACTGTTGTTAAATGAGATAACTCTCACCGCGGTGGCCCTGGGCAAGCAAAGACAGACAGAAGGATGGAGTAAGTGGAGGGCAGCCGCCCAGCACATCCGGAAGGCTGGATCACATGCCTGCCCCCCGCTCCTCTGCGTCCACTTGCTGCTTGGAGGGCCAACCCAGCAGTCTCAACGCTCAGACCTACCTGCACTATGCAGGCTGTGGAGCCCCACAATGCTCCAGCTGAGGGGTCTGCAGGTGCGGCTGCTGCTGCACACCGTCGCCCCCTCTCCATGCCCGCCGCATCCTGTGAACATGCCAGGGTGGATGCCCAGCCAAGCTCAGGTGAGCCAGGACCGGGGTGGTAGGGACCGGCCCCTCAGTGTCTCCAGGGTGGCCCCATGGGCCAGATCTTGGCCCATCGCGGGCTAGATTCAGTCTGCAGGCCTTGTGTTTGACATAACTGCTCTAACATAATAAAAGCAGTATTAGCATTTATAACTTTAGTTTCTTAGTCTGGTCTGTCTTGAAGGACTGACACCTATATATACTCTCTAGTATTCAAAGAAGTCTCCCTGTCCTTTTTCTGAATCTGTCTGGATATTCCCTTGATGCCCTTCATTATCGTATGGAGAGTATGGACTGTGAAGAGAATGTCTCTGTGTACCGAAAATCATTTTCATCAAAGAAATGGTTGTTTTATTTTGTATAGGCAGATTTGTTCAAGAAGAACAGTGGGTAGGAAGAAACTCTACTGTATCCTAATGAGTAGTATTAAGAAATTAAAGGGTTCCTTATTGGAAGTCCTAACAGGAAGAAGGTGTAAGAATTACCTGCTCAGATTAAAAAGTTGAAAGAAAAAAAAAAAGAAAGGACACAGCTCTTGAGCAAGGGCAAATTAAACCTACTTTAGAAATAATAGTTTCTTTTTTCCTTTCCTGAGCATCTAAGACAATAAATAACAAATATCTAAAATGTGTCATTTTTTCTATGTGATATGAGTATCTACAACAGTTTACAGAGAAGATTATAATCACTTAGTTATAGCAGTCTCTGGTGCTGTGTAAATCAAATCAATACACTCAACACTCCTGTGAATAAATTGCAAACTCATTGCACGCCTTATCATGTTATAATTATCTGAGTTGAAGTGTAGTGTGTGTGTTTATATAATTATGCATACATACTTATTTCTTGCTACACATTCATTTTGTACTCTTCCACGTGGATATATGTACAGTATACAACGTTTTCAAGATATTTCCATCCTAGGGTATAATATATATAGGTTATAATTATATTATAATAATATATTATTATTTTATAGCCAGAAAGAGAAACTTACAAAAATCTAATTATAAATGTAGAAATTTTATCTGTTGTAGACATATTTTATTAAAATTACAGCTGACTTTCGCTGAGGATCAGAATTTATATGGTCATCTCACCATTTTTTTTTCTTTACTTTGAGAAAAAGAGACAGAGTTTCTTAATACTTAGCAATAATACTCACTTGGATTAAGCTCCATTTTGAGGTTTAATGCTAGGCTATGGAGTTCCCAAACTGGTGCCCTTTCACCGGGCTGAAATTAGAGTAACATGTCTGGAGAGCACCAGTTTGGGGGGAAAAGATTGTATTAATGGGTTGTTTTACTGGATTCTATCCATTTATCTTGCAGTGAAGCAGCACAGTTAATTAAATATTTAGCCAAGAGCAGATGAGCTTTGCATAGTAATCTGAATAAGAAATTCAAATTCCTCTACTTTGCAAGCAGTACAGATAACATGGTCTTAAGAATTTTGTAATGTCCATAATAAAGAGAGAGAGCAATCACAAAATCCATAATCATCACCGAATGAACGGTGAAATGTAAAATGTGTATTATTCATGAATTTTGCAGACAAAAATGTTTGATAGTTGTTCAATATTTTGACTTATTTAAAATGCCGCCATGTGATAATTCTGTATTATTCTTACTGCCTCCCTTATCACTGTGTTAACTTCCCTGCCCTACAACAATAAGGTTATATATCTCTAATACCAAAGTTTATGTCATCCCTCAATTCTCAAATGCTAAAAACTATCTGTAGGGCTTGTAGACAGAAATTAGGCAATACTGAATTGTGGTAGGGTAGAAAATAGAACATAAACTACTACTTTCTTTACCCTACTGTGGAAAGCTATTTTACAAGGTGTTTTTTTTAATTGCAAAAGAAAAGCATCTCTTTTCTTTCACTCAGCAGGACTGAGGCAGGATTGTGGAAATGGCATCTCATTCACTCACCATCTCATGGTCCTCTCTCTCTCATCTCTTTTCGGTGTCCTCATCTCTCTTCCCTTCTTTTTCTTCTGCCTAGGACAGTGATGGCGAACCTTTTAGAGACCGAGTGCCCAAACTGCAACCCAAAACCACTTATGCATTGTCAGGTGCCGGGTGGGTGTGGCCCATTGGCTGAGTGTGACCCATTAGCCGGGCGTGCCCATTGGGTAGGCGTGGCTGCAGTGGTAACGGCAGACTGGGTGGGACTAAAAAGTTCAATCAATCAATTCCAACTTTGCAAGATTTTTTTCCCCCGCGAGAAATTGAAATTGACTGATTGATTGAACCTTTTTTTTTTTTACACATGGCAGCAGAGGCCTAAAGCGAAAAGGGTTTATAAAACCCAGCTGAAGGCCTAGGACTGGGGCGATGGCGCACGTGCCAACAGAGAGGGCTCTGAGTGCCGCCTCTGGCACCCGTGCCATAGGTTCGCCACCACTGGCTTAGGACAAGCAAGTACACACGCACACGCACACACATTTCTCTCACCTTTATTACCAGCAATTTTCTTCCTCACTTTTCTTCAATTATTCAAAAGGTTTGGGTGCACTACAGAATAAAGCTTTCATCACATCTATGAGCCTCAGAGAGAGAGAGAGGATATGGTGGATTGAGTTGGGTTGGGCTCAGTTGGATTAAGTCAAGATCAAGCATCTGCTCAATTTCTTAAAAGCAGTTATGAGGACCTCAGTCTATCCACGCTCGAGACTATGAAATCCTGGATCTTTATCTGGGATTCCAGTCCTTTTACCAACCCCTAATTTTTCCTTTCTGGTCACACTGCTAACACACAGCCCTCCTTAAATGATACCCTATAAATGTGTTGGAGAATGGCTCCAAGTTAATAAGGCCTGAACTTTTCTAGATGCCAGGCTTAAAGCTTTACAGCATTTACTCCATTGCCTGGTTGCTGTTGTTTTGTTCAGTCTCAATAACTTTTTTTGAGTCAACCAAAATCATCCATGAAATTGCACTGGGTAGAATGGGAAGATTGGAGATGTTTAACATGTGACACTGTGGCTGAACAGAAGTTCAGAAGATGAATCTAGAATCTCAATAACATGTGCCCCAGCAGGACACTTATTTAATACATGGTAAATAGTGGTAGCTTTTAGGAAGATGACCGCCCAGTGAAAAGTAGAAAGAAACTAGCAACAAGCAAGCTGGCATTTATTCTTTATGTAGCTATATTTGTTCCTCAAAGTCAGCCTATAAGACTATTAGCATTTAAATAAATGATTCAAAGCTTTCTAGAGAACACAAGGGTGGGGGGAAATCTTTCCAGCATTATAACATGACAGTCTACGATGGAGTACAAAAAAAGGCTGTCATTTTTCCTTCAATTACAAAAGGCAAATATTTATTATTTATAAGTATTCACCTTGTGTAGGCTTAAATGTTATTTATGAACCTGTTGCATAGTGATTTTCAATGTAACTCATTATTTTTAGCCTTAGGGTGTTGTAAAGGAGCATGAATATATTTAATGACACTCTGCTAGTCAGCGCAATTACACTGTAATCATTATGTAAAATGTGCTATTAATTAAACCAATTTCTACTTAGAACATTCTCCTCTGCAGGCTTAATCTTAATCTCCTGCAATCTTTTTCTCTGTTTTTCACCTATTAATTATACAATCACTTTTTAAACTTAATACATATATTTTGGGGTTTTTTTCCCTTCTTCCAGAGCCAGCTGCTTCCTTTTTTTTTTAAGCACGAGGATCAATTAATCTTGTGTATGTCTGTCTATAGCTAGATATAGATATAATTTTTAGACAGGTACAAATATAGATCCCGGGGGAAGCTAAAGATCAGTTGTGTTAGCTGTGAATATCTCTATGACAGCTCTAATGGTATCTCTAACGATACAGGTATCCTCTACTATGGTAATTTTGTAAATCTAATTAAGCTAGGTGTATTCTTTTTTTTTTTAAAAAAAAAATCTTGTTCGTTCATTCTGCAAGATGGAAAAAAATGCAATATTTTTCTCCCAAGTAACAGACAAAACATTTGCCCATTTGCTTTGCAGAGTTATTTCTAGCTCACCACAGATTTATTTCTAGCTCAACTTTGTACAAGTTCTTAAATGACGACAGAAACCAGGCCCAGAAATAGCCCACCTACCCCTTCTTCTGTTGTTTCAAACCACAACCACTGCAAGTACTATGGAAGGTTGGATTCTCTCCTCAGCCTGATGCTTTCAAGCAGAGACAGTCCTTGACTTACAACAGTTCATTTAGTGACCGTTCAAAGTTACAATGGCAGTGAAAAAAGTGATGCATGACCATTTTTCACACTTATGATCATGGCAGCATTGCCATGGTCAGGTGATTTACATTCAGGTGCTTGACAACTGGTTCATATTTATGATGGTTGCAAGTGACCCAGGGTCATGTGATTCCCTTTTGCAATTTTCTGACAAGCAAAGTCAATGGGGAAGCCAGATTCATTTAGCAACCATGTTACTAACTTAGCAGCTGCAGTGGTTCTCTTAACAATTGTGGCAAGAAAAGTCATAGAATGGGGCAAAACTTACTTAACAAATTTGTCACTTAGCAACATACATTTTGGGCTCATTTGTGGTCATAAGTCGAGGACTACCTGTATGTTGGGAGCAATAGGGGTTGAGGCACACTAATTCAGGGAGACTGTTTTTTCCCATGTGACCATAAGAAAGTTGCAGATATAATTCTCGGAATTAGTTCTACAGTATATAGACAGAAGAAGAATGGTAGGATAAGAGACACATCATGATGTAAGCAAGAGAAATCTTTACACATTCATTTTCACATTCATTTTGCAAGACTCCTTTTTAACTCTGTCTCTCCAGAAAGGTTTGATGCAACGACATTGGATGGAATAGGTTGCAGGTACAGACCTCTGTAAAGACTTCAAGTAGCATACTGCAACTAGTTGCTTTCTACTACTGTATTGTTGGTTTAGGTCAGTGTTGTTGTTTTTTCCTGACCACTCCAGAACCACAGGAAAGAGTCTTGCTCAATTAACAATCAAAGAAAAAACTGGATGTACCAATTACTTCCTAGTACAGAATGTGGGTTCCGTTCCTGAGAATTAATTCGGTTTATGATTGTGCTTATCGGCTTATCCTAGGCCTGTGCTGGGGGGGGGGCTTTAATTTGCCTTAGTGAAGTGCTTTGCACCAAAAGGAGATTAGATTAATCTCCTTAAAGAAGTTCTGTGTCATGTGTCTGATTAACGAAACACTTAAAAGGACTTTCAGGCATATTTTTTCCTAAAAGCATTTATTAAGGTTACAGAGACGTCAGTACAGCATGGTGGAAATGCTTAGGTCTGGCTTCTCTTCCGTTACGCATATACATTCTAAGCATTTCCCACTCCTTTATTTTGGGGTCATGGTTCACATCTTCCAATCAACTTGGAAGATGTGATTTACTTCCGGTTTCTTTCCCCCGGGCTATCCTTATTCTCCTCCCTTTTTCCCAGTTGCTGGTTTAACTATAAAAATACCAGACAGTTCTGCATATTGTCAAAGCAAGAATATACAGTATTTGCAGCGTTGACATCCTGTCTTGGCCTGAGAGCATTCTCTGAAATCTCCAACAACTGGAAGTGCTTTCATGTAACCAAGGAGTGACTTCACCTTGCTCATTTGAAGGAGGAAGTGGACTACATTTGTGAAACAGCATTGAAGGCAGTGGTGGGATTCAGCCAGTTCACTTCGGCAGAACCGGTAGCTAATTTTTTGTTGCCCAGGCCCAGAATGGACTTCTGGAAGCGGCATCCACACAGAGAACCGGTTGTTCACATATTTGAATCCCAGCACTGATTGAAGAGGTCCTTCATCTGAAGAAAAACACCCACTCAAGGTTTCACAAAGCCCTAATGTATAATGTCTGCAGACATTTAGACACATTTGAGCTGGGCATCCTAAATTCTGTTCTACATTACTCCCTTGAGGAAAGTAAATAGCAAATAGCAAACAGCTCCGCTTGGATCAGAATTGTGTAAATTGTACCTTAGTCTTGTGATGCTTGCTTGAAATCTCCATTATCAATGACTCATTTTGTTTTGCTTTCTTGTATATTTGAATGTCAAGATATTTCTATCTCACTTCTGAAGAAACTTGCGAATTTTGTTAAAGTTTTATATCTACAGATACCATCTACCCTGAACAGTATATATATATAGCTCTTTCCAGATGAGAAACCCATTAAGAAAAGAGAAAGAAAAAGTTGTAACCTTAAATCATCACTAGAAATGTGACTAAATAGCCTGTTATTCAAACTCAGCCTTTTAGGACACTACTCTACATATTCTATCCCGACAAATCTGACAGTTCTGCTTTTTGTCTCACCTGGATTTTTGGCATCTTATGTTCTTTCAGACCCTTTTTTAAAAATCTCAACCAGGCCAAACTTCTTCTTTATGACAGCAAGCCTTTGGCACTTGCCAAATTATGAAATGTACATTTCTAGAACTATGTTCTGCAATGATTTTATTCTAAATTTGATCTGGTCCCCTCAGATCTATAGCAACTACAAGTGCCCTGCCAATTCAAAGCCATGTTTCTTTTCCTGAGATAGTAAAGGAAAAATTCAGTATTTTTCTAAGTGAAATTTAGACCTTGAGCGTTTAGATTATAAAAAAAATATGTCCTGTTTTGTGAACGTACTCAAGGCTGACTAGCTCATTATGTTGTGTGAGGTAAAGGACAAATTGTACCTTACACATATCCATATATAGAATCTGTTAAGGCTTTTGATTGTCTATTTAAACCCTGGAATAGAGAGCAACATAATGTAAGGCTTATAAAAAGAAAGGTTAAAATAGAACAAGAGAAAAAGATTAGAAGTTTCAGGAAAAAGAATTGCTCTCTGAGGTGGCAATCTCAGCTTTTCTAACTGCAGAGCTTTATTGCTGTTTTGCAAAAACCAGAGCTAGTGGCAAGAACCATAGCTATATACTGGTTTGCAAAAATTGGATCTCGTGGCAAGACAGAAAAAAAAATCATTTATTGTCAACTAAAATCCTAAGCTTGCCCTCTCATCTCAATTCATCCCTTCATTCAAAGACAGAGGAATGGAAAAAAGAGGCAGATACAACAGAAAACCACTTTTTTCTTCTTCTCCCTCAATCATTCCCCCCAGTCATTCTTTAGGCCATGCTTTGAACAATACCAAAGAATGGAAACAAGACTGAAACTTTAGATTGTATTAAAATGGGTGATGCAAATTGCACAATGCTCAAGAGAAGTGGTGATAGACATGCAATTCAAGGCACCTTAATTCTGTTTTTAAAAAAGGCCAAAAGGGGAAATTGTGTATCTTCTTCCTTACAGAATGCAAGGGTATTTTTTCTAGGACTAGGATGACCCTGCCACATAAAGAAAATAAAACTATTCGTTTTGAATAGAATTTAGGGTTGCAACTTGGGATTGCAAGTACATGTTAATAATGGGTACAATATTTGCAAAATAAGATGGATGACATTTAATGTATTTCCCGTTCATTACCTAATACATCAGCTATATCCCTGAAAAAAGAAAACGTGGGGAAAAATACAGGTGCTTGCATGTATATGCATAAACTTTTCCCTGTACTCATTTTTCACAAATAAATGAATTTATGAGGTCAGACAGTTGAGGTAGACCATCAAACATAAATCTAACTTTCTGGGCAAAAACAATACAAAGCAGATATATAGGGCTTATCTATATTAAATGCAAAAATCTAACAACCACTAGATGGTAGCAAAGAGGCATTTTCTTTTTATGCTGCCATCTAGGGAGAATCTCCGTTACTGCAGACTAGAAGTCAGAGCCTTAAATGTATGCTGTTTGAATCTATATATTGCTACATAGAGAATTTAAACACTTAAAAAAGATGGGCGGATTAATGCTTCAACCTTGCAAAAATGAATCTGGCCTCTGCACATAGACGGGTGTAACAATCTCCTATTGTCTCTGTGTCCAGCTATTGGTAACCATAACCTATGTTCTGAGGTTAAAACAGCCCAAGAGCAACATATCTGGAATATTAAAAATTGCCCAATGTGCCCAACATAAAAGACACGCTTAGCTGACCTGCATGCAGATTTTATTGAAGAAAATAGCCAAATAATTTTGACCCTCTTTGACCATCACCACCAACATATACTGAATATGGATAGCTGAAAGCAGAAGCACTATATCAAGTGGGTGGAAGGAACAGGAATGTTTGTACTTCATACCACACTTGCAATCAGAATTAGGGGGAGGTATTGTGTGATAGGGCCTGAGGAGGTAGTGGCAATTATAATTTTATGTGTCAGTGCCAAAATATGTATTTCAGTTCCTCCGTGTTCTGTATTTGTATTTATTTAGAGGGTTGCTCTTTTCCTGCAACTCTATGCAGCGGAGGAGTGAGCTCGGAAAAGCAGGCTGTGAGTAGCCTGCAAAACACATGGTTGGCAAGCTCTTTGGCACTCCTCTGTTTTTAATATACATAGCTGACCCTAATGACAGTCTATGGAGATGAGGGCAAGGAATGTCTGATCAAGTGGAGATTAATTTTTGACTGGGCTGTCTGGAAAATGCATGAAAATGCACTCCTTTCCCCCCTCCCCTACGTAGACTCGCTGGATGTTTTGATTGATTGACTAGTTTACAAATGAAGGTGATAAAATTAGGTGGAAGACCACATACATTTCTTAAAATGAGACTGGCTGGTCACGGAGACAATGAGGTTTCGACAGATTGTATTGCTGGTTTAGGCAATCTTGGAAA
Organism: Protobothrops mucrosquamatus; assembly: GCF_001527695.2. Classification (NCBI taxonomy): domain Eukaryota; kingdom Metazoa; phylum Chordata; class Lepidosauria; order Squamata; family Viperidae; genus Protobothrops; species Protobothrops mucrosquamatus. Next base: position 1,128,987 of record NW_015386684.1, read on the forward strand.
CATGTCAAGATTTATAGACCTGTACTGTAATGTTACAATTGCACTCACTGATACAGGTTTCTTTTCAAATTCTCTGCCATTTTTGTTGAAAAAAGGCTATTCAAAAGTTAGAGACTATTTGAAAAATCTTTTTCTTTGCTAACACTTAACAAACTCTTCCAAGCCAGAACTGCTGCCTATTTAGCCAGATATCTACCAGAGTCTCCAGTTGGTTTGGCTTTGAATTACAGTATATCACAGACAGATGAAGACCAAGGTTTATTCAAAATGTTTAGATAGAGGATTTATCTTTCTGCACAGATACATATAGACTCTCCTTCCCTACACATCATCTTTCCAGCTAACTTTCCAAGTTCTAAGTGTGAATTTGTATTGGGTGCAGGTTTTTAAAGAATATATGGGGTTTGTTTGTTTGTTTTTGAACAACAGTTATGGAACTCTCTAAATAGTTGGAGTTTTAACTGGGAAGTCTGACCTAAACATATTTGGATATTATTGACAACACTCTCTAATCACTTTCATTTGAACCATACATTAAATCAATTTAAACAATGTAAACCTATCTATGCAGTAGGTCCCACTTCCAAACATAAAGAACGGTTGCTGGAATTGGGTATGTCTAGTTTAATGAAAAGAAGGACTAGGGTGAGATAATAGCAGTATTCCAATATCTCAGGGGCTGCCATAAAGAAGAGGGAGTCAAGCTGTTCTCCAAAGCACCAAAGAAGGCAGGACAAGAAGCAATGGATTAAAATTAATCAAGGACACAAGCAACCTAGAACTAAGGAGAAATTTCCTGACAGTTAGAACAATAATCAGTGGAACAACCTACCTCCAGAAGTTGTGGATGCTCCTACACTGAAAGTTTTTAAGAAGAGCCTGGACAACCATTTGTCTGAAACAATATAGGGTTTCCTGCCTAAGCAGGGGGTTGGACTAGAAGACCTCCAAGGCTCTATTCTATTCTATTCTATTCTATTCTATTCTATTCTATTCTATTCTACTCTACTCTACTCTACTCTACTCTACTCTACTCTACTCTACTCTACTCTACTCTACTCTACTCTACTCTACTCTACTCTACTCTACTCTACTCTACTCTATTCTATTCTATAATTCATTTAAAACCTTTAGTCTTTGTAACTAAAAAAAAAAAGAGCAGCTATATGCTGCCCACATGACCACAGAAATAACTTCGGATAGTGTTGGCTCAATCGTCTCAAAACAGAGACAAGCATCGTCCCTATAGTAGGCAATGACTAGCGGAGTAAAATCTTCAAGAACTCCTTTCTTTACTCTTAACTATGCATTGCTAAGCCACAGGGAATAGCCAATGCTCCAGAAGATAAGCTTAAGATACAGAAGGATCTCAGCAGACTTGAACATGGGTCTATCTAACTGAAATTCAGTTGTGAGAAAAATAAGATTTTACAGTTATGGAAGAAAAACCAAATGCATAGATCTAGAGCAGGGGTATCAAACTGCCGGCCCACAGGCCGGATGCATTATGCCAAAACCACACCCACCCCAGCTCCGGCAATGGGAAAAAGTCGCGACATGTCGCGACACGTCACATGACGTGGCGAGTTTGACACCCCTGATCTAGAGTCAGTGGTACCTGGCTCCATGTCGAAGAAATTATAAACTCAAGCTAAATTAATCCATATAGAAAAATAGAAAAAGGTAAGGTGAAAGAAAGTTAAAAGCAAAAATAGGAAATTACTGACTAATTAATATTATCTGTGGCAAGAAAGCAAGTTTGTAGGAAGTATGTAGGAAATAGGTAACTTAGTTAGGCCATTAGTTCCTAGATAGCAACAGCAATTGCTCAAAATATAACTACCTTCCTAGTTTGGTGTAGTGGCTAAGGCACCAGGCTAGAAAGCAGGCGGCTGCGAGTTCAAGTTCTGCCTTAGCCATGAAAACTAGGTGGGCAATCTGGAGCTAGTCATTCTCTCTCACCCAACCCAACAACAGTTCATTTAGTGGCCATTCAAAATTACAACAGTAATGAAAAAAGATTTATGACCATTTTTCACACTTACAACTATTACAGCATCCCCATGGTCATGTGATCAAAATTAGGCACTTGGCAATTGACTCGTATTATGACCATTGCATTGTCCTGGGGTCACAAGATTCCTTTTTGTGACCATCTGACAAGCAAAGTCAATGGGGAAGCCAGATTCATCTAACGTCCATGTTACTAATTTAACAACTGAAGTGATTCACTTAACAGCTGTGGTAAGAAAGGTCGTAAAATGGGGTAAAACTCACTTAAAAAATGTCTCACTTATCAACAGAAATTTTGAGCTCAAGTCGAGGGCTACCTGCATTTCAAGCATAAGCATTTTCATTTTGTAGCTTCCTCGACTGATCCATTGGCAATCAAATTTGCAGGACCCATTTTTGGACTAAAGGAAAATTCATTTCTCTTTCTGCTGTCTCCTTACAGAAGCAACATGTTATTGTTGAATCCTGACATTCAGAAGAATATGGCTCATGTACCATGACTATATTTTTATAAATGATTGAACATCGTTTACTAATCAACAGCTTGATTTTCAGTTTTAGAAGCCATTAAATTTTCCTGCCCAGAACAGTAGAGCATGGAATCCATAAATAAGATAAAAATAAGACTATTAAAATGCAATTTGTGTGTTAATCTAGGGTTTTCTTCAATCGTTAATAAGAAAAGTTTGTCTTCGTTGCATTACACATCAGAAAAATGCACAGCTGATAATTAAAAGGTAATAATTAAGGCATAGGGAAATGGGCTTGCTTATCAGTGAAGAGTCTGTAACTAAAATATTTTAACAGAGCTGTTCTAACACACTGGAAAACCAGCTTCCTCTCACCTCCATCCCCAGACATATTGGAGACTTCCGATAATAGGTGTAAAAAAATTCCTGTAAAAATCCATGAATTCACAGTGTACAGGTTTAGATATGTTTGAAACACAGCTATTTTTCAGTCTTCAAAGGTGGCCAATCAAAGTGCCTGTTAGTTTACAAGTGTATGCCATCTTTCTCGGTGGCTGTCAGGGAAAATCGACTGATGGATCACTTCCTTGTGTCACTGCTCTAGACTGGTGACAATCAGCGAAATGATCGTGTCTGCCTCTACACATATCTGTAATTGATTGCCTAAACCCGAAGACTCTCTTTCCTAGTTGATATGATGGAACATTGGACTGAAATCACTCTCGATGAGGAGGAGTCAGACCCATTTGTTATTTACTTCTCTGCCGGCTTCTCTCTTCTCCTCTGCTTGAATTGTCCCACAAGAGCACATTATGGTAATCAGACAGAATGTATGTATAGGAATCAATCAAAGAGAAAGCCGTCATAAGAGTTATGACATTGCAAAGTCTGTTTGTAACTTTTGATTTATGGAAGATTTTCTCTTTTATAAATTGTGAGTGAGGCATGGTGGGATGGCTTAACCCTTGAACACCACTCCCATAGTAAGACACCCACAGGCACACACGTATTAGGAAAATTAACACAGCTTTAATCCTCATTTATCAATTGCTATTTTATTAAGGGAGGGGGTTAGGCTTTTTTAATAGTAGTAAACGCTATGGTATTCTAGACGCTTTGGCTATGTATATAAGAATGTTGAGCACCTTCTCTCTAAAGTCATCAAAATGCCAAATTTAGCACAAAAGGGGTATTTGATTTTGCTTCCCATATTGATAACAATTTCTCTGGTATATGCATTATTTCCTAACATTTTATTTCTATGTGAAGTATAAATAGTCAAGTAAGTAAGTCCCATTTTTATGGGATTTTTCAGTTATATTGTGTACATATATCTGTGCATGCAGTCATGTGCACAATTATGTGCGTAAACACTCATTTGTGGTCTTTTTGAACTAGGGTATCAGCTTTTTCTTTGTTCAAAATCCTGTGCTTTATTAAATGCTGGCTGGCTGTAAATTTTCTTAAAAGACTTTTTGCACTCTGAGCTTGCTTGTTTTCTTGCAGACGTTTCATTACCCTAACTAGGTAACATCATCAGTGCTGGTAAGGAGTGCTGTTTGCTGTCAGTTTATATTCTGGTGTCTTGCTTGCCTGGGTAGGTGGGGGAGGTCTTAGGGATTCTTTGGTTAGGCTGTTTACTAATGGCTCTATGGCAGTTTCTTGATTGGGTATTGCTTACTTGATTGTTGGTCTACCTTGGAGGTCATCTATGCTGATCTGAATGCTGGGGACTCAGGATGTCCAGGAATGATAGCAAGTTGTTGTTGTTTTCTTCTTCTCTAGTAAACTGGATTCCTTTTAAAATGTTGTTAATGGTTCTGTGGGTGTTCTCTAATTAGTCCAAACAACAACTTGCTATCCTTCCTGAACATCCTGATCAGCAGAGACCTCAATGGCAAACTAGAAATGCAAGGCTACAGAAAAACCACCCATACTAACCAGGTGCTCCACTACCAAAGCAACAACCCAACCTCCCACAAGAGAAGCTGTGTAAGGACTTTATTTAAATGAGCCCAAACACACTGCAGCAACCCAGAACAGCAGAAAAAGGAAATGGAGCATCTATACAACACCTTCCAACAAAATAGATAGCCACGCAACTTCATCAAAAAGTCCTTGACCACTCAACCCAACACAGCACAATCATCACACACCCTAAAAAGAGTTACACTGCTATACATCAAGAATATCTCAGAAACTGTAAATAGACTGCTACAACCACATGGAATCAACATAGCACACGTCAACTAAAGCCCTTCAGAACATCCTAAGCAATCCAAAAGACCCAGCAACCCCAGAAGAAAAAAACAGGAGTCATCTACAACATACAATGTAAGAACTGCAACAACCACTATGTAGGACAAACAGGCAGAAGACTGGCAGAACGCATCCATGAACACCAATTGGCTGTCAAAAGGCATGACGAAAATTCTTTAATTTCACAACATATAGACAGATTTAACCATAGTTTCAATTGGGAAAATGTGACAATCCTAGACGAGGCCAAATCCAAAACTGCCAGGGAATTTCTAGAAGCCTGGCAGTCTGACAAATCAGCCATCAATAGACACATAGACATTAACAACATCTATAGACTATGCAAAAGAGACAATCAACTAGCCCAAAAGAGAAAAGACTCCAGCACCTCCCCACCAGTAATCAGCACTCAGATCAGCATAGATTAACTTCAAGGTTCAGACCAACAATCAAGTAAATAATACTCCAATCAAGAAACTGCCCAACCAAAGAATCCCTAAGACTGCCCCCACCCAACCAAGCAGGCAAGACACCAGAATATAAACTGACATCAAACACTCCTTACCAGCACTGATGATGTTACCTAATTAGGATAAAAAAATGTCTGCAAGAAAACAAGCAAGCTCAGAGAGCACAAAGGACCTCTCATTTCAACCCTGATCTACAAATATTCTCCTTCATGAAGACTTTTTGCACTTTATTGTATCACATTTCACATACAATTTTCACACGAAATAAATTTCTGTTTACAAAGCAAGTCTCCAAACACAGGTGCACTACCTGATGAGATAGTGGCAACGCTGCTTCCATCTTATATTATAATGTTTTGTCTTCATTCCCTTTAGGATAATTCAGCTTAGTTTGAGGGAATGAATTTCCCTCCCCCCTCTGGGAAGTTGATACATTGGTGATAAGATGAACACATTTCAACCCAAGAATTACCTTTCCCAAATCTTCAGTGAAGAAATTCAGCACTCAGGAGTCTCTTTAGATTTTTTAGTGCATAAGATTTTAATAAGGGATAAATTACATGTACTGTAAATGCATGCCTCACAATTACAACTCTTTTAAAAAGAAGCAGTTTCTTGCTGTAAAGAACAAGATGGTGCTCCTTGCAATAACAAAAATGGAAAATGTCCAGATTGGCAACTGATTTTTTTTTGTAAAAGTCAAGAATTATATATGATTAGATGACCCATTAATCTGAAATGGTCATCCTTTCAAAGGTATTTCTTTATCTAATCAGAGAAACAGAATAACCAAGGGTTGCAAAAAAAAAAAAAGCAGTGGCAACAGGAGTGACTTCTGACTTCCTTCCAGCTTCCCCATTGATTTTGCTTGTGGAAAGCTGGCAGGGAATGTTGGAAATCACAATCACATGATGCTCAGCAATGCTGCAGTGGCCACAGGTTTGCAAATACTGGTCTGAAGATCCTTGACATTTCAATTCCACAAGAGTAATGGGTCCCAATACCCATCTGAGATATCTTACTTTAAAAATTTTTGCCCTGTAATGCAAGTCTGATATAACTTCCATACCTGGGGATAGGTGCCATCTTTGGGATTGAGAGGATTTTGATTACTGTTGATCCAAAGTTGTTTCTAATTTACCTGTTGTATTCTTTTTTAAAAAATATATATTATATTGATTTTTTACAATAACAATCTTTAGTGCTTGATAAACAGTGTGTTGTCTGGATTCATATATTTAACAACAATCAATAATAATTAATTTCTATGATTTCCTAATCAACATACTAACTAGAAATACATTTCCTTGATTTTGTCTTCTTCCAATAGTATTCTCCTTTTACCAACATTGAGCGAATGTAGTTCTTAGTGCTTTCAATACATACAAAGTTGAATATAAACATTTTTCTAGTATTTATACGAATAACAATAACATCAGTATGTAGCGTCTTTTCTAATCAGCTTATGTTACAGTTGCATTTGCAAAAAAATTGTCTTAGGTAAATCACTGTAGGTCCTGTTTTCAGAATTCTTATTTAAACTTAATTTCCCCTTAGGTGTTGTATCCTTGTTGGTCCAAATTTTGAGTTTCCACTAATGTTGTAGCTCCAAAAACGTATCAACTTGGAGAAACAAAGGAAAACCCAAGTTTCATCAAGCTAGACCAGTGATGGCGAACCTTTTAGAGACTGAGTGCCCAAAAACTAGCCCGCCCCCCCGTCCCACCCCCCGCTCTGCCCCCCGCTCCACCCACCCGCAGATCGCCCAGGCAGCCTTGCAGCACCATGGCGGCCATGTCCTCTGCCCACACCCCACAGCATCATCTGCACATGATGAGGCCAAGGGCGGAGTCTTGCCCCTGCTGCCCGGCTGCCATGTGCTTGGCTGCACTGCTGTGCGTGGTCCGCGCCTGGGGGAGACTCTCCTCCGGGCAGGCTGCTGGTGAGGAGGGGGTTGTGGGGGGAGGCGGGGCTGGGGCAACGGTGTGTGTGCCCACAGAGAGGGCTCCAAGTGCCACCTCTGGCACACGTGCCATAGGTTTGCCACCACTGAACTAGACCTTCTTTTCCTGTCATTAAAGCTCTAAAATTCCTAGAATCTGATTTGTAAAATGGTGGCCCTGGTATTTTTTCATAGGAGAACAAAGCTTGCCCTCTGTACTGTATGTTTGAAAACTGGTATGGTTGCTCCTCGCTGAGTGTTTGTGTGTGTGTGTGTGTGTGTGTGTGTGTGTGTGTGTGTGTGTGTGTGAGAGAGAGAGAGAGAGAGAGAGAGAGAGAGAGGGATGGATGGATGGATGGATGTTTAATCTCTTATTGAACATCATCAAATTCTCATGGACTCCTAGTATTCTACAAAACACAGTTTGAAAAACCTTGCCTGGATAATGAATCTAGGTAAAGAAATTAATTAAACCATCAAATGGACACCGAAGTGAAATGTGGGCTGTTTTAATTACTGATCAAAACTTAGGCTGCAAATAAGATCTAATATTAATTAACAATCTAAGTCACAATCTATGTCACAATAATCACATTTATAAATGCTGCATCCAGGCAATTTTCCATAAATTGCTCTTTTGAGTAATTTTGTGCCATTTTACTGACATGCAACAACTATTCCATTATGGCTAGATAGACAGACAGACAAATGTAAATATTGTATGCATTTACAGCATTCTGGATTCCCTGATACTACTTTCAAAATCTGCAATGACTAGGCCTCGTTATATGAATTGTTTTTCTCCGTAAGACATGAATTATACAATAGTTCTTTAACTGAAATAATATATTCATAAAGAAAAATGCAGCTATCCCAACAGAAACATAACTTTTATCAGGAAAAAAAAATCTGTCTATTTGTGTGTAAGAAATAACCAGGAAAAAAATAACAACAGAAAAGGGAGGAAAACAATGTGTTAAAATAACAGCAAAGAGAATGTTTCTGTACACAATTTTTCATTTATAGATAGCTAGCATTAATATACTTGCCTATGGCATGTGTATTACCATTCCACCTATACAGAAATGAAACTTGATTTATAGCACAACATTCTTTATTGCTATTCAGCACACCTAGTGTATTTTTTTAACCTCCTATTGGCTAGTTGGTAGTTAGAACTGGATGTTGTTAGACTGTACTACAGCCTAATGGGTAATAATAAATACATCAGGTGTGTGTCACCTGGGATTTTGAAGTGTTGGAAGGGGGGAAATGTATATTCAGAAAACCAATCACAAAGTAGGAAGAACAATGGCTAAAGCTTTTAGTGCTCTTTAAGTTTCCTCATCCGTCCCCATGGCATCTGATTATATTACAAAAGTTACATTAAAAAAACCTATATTAAGTGTCAACTAAATCAAAACTTTTCATTTGAGGACAAATACTTCACTACGCATGGAAATCACCACCTTGAGAACAAAACACTACATTTCATGCACCGCATTTTCAAATGAACTATCATGAAGTTGTGTGTTTTATTCATTTTATTATTTTCCTCTTTATTTATGTTGGCATTCAGAAAGCATACAGCAGGAATCGCAATTGGCAATTGTTTTTTACACTTCTAATCTAGAATGCTCCCCTACCTCTCGCCAAAAGCTGAGCAAGGATTTGACAAGTATTAATGTCTACAACTACCTAAAAACCATTTGGAGATGATTGGTGATGAAAAGAAAAGATTTAACTCTTTTTCCTAGTAAAGTTAAGACACAAAAATTGACAGTCTGGATTTTTTGCTAGGATTTCCACCACAAGCTTTTTATCTTCATTTTAACTCCTTTTGATGGCACACATCATTCTCTATTCTTCAGGAACGCTTAGACTCTTAGATTAGTTGCTCAATGAGATAATCTTCTTGTACTTTGGGGGTGCATTATGGAATCCAAAGTATATTCTCTTAAAATCCCTCAGAAGTTGTTTTAGAAAAAGTCTGCTCTAGAAGTGCTACTGGATGTATGGCCCAATACTGTTATATAGAGATGCTGCTACTATGTTCATGGAGTTCTTTGAAAGACTTACCACAAACAAGGTGTTCTCAAAGCCCACATCATTTCTCAACAAAACTCCTTTTTCTTGTCTATTGTATATCTGAGGGTTGCTGTTTTTCTACTGTACTATACGAGTAATTGAAAAGTTGTCCTTCTCTGTTCAGACCTAAAAGTATATTATTTTCCTTATTGGATGCCCAGAGTAAGAGGGCAAATTACTCCTTAGAGCCCCCCCCCCCGATGCCTGGAGGATTAACAGCAAATTTATTAAAAAATTATTTTAAATAAAATAAATTTGCAAAAAGCTTGGGAGATTTCCTCAAAATCCAACAATAGTTTCTGTGTTAAAAATAAGAGTAACATTTATAAACAGAGGAAAGGAAAGTTGATTGTTGACATAAATTGTATCACATTCATAGGTATTATTTATTCTCACCCAGTTAGATAAAAATGCACAGAAATAATAGATTATTAGCATTTGCTTTCCTCTGAACATTAGACCTATAACTCCAAGAAGCAAATTGTTTGTGGAATTTCAATTATACCACTTATAATATTGTCATTTAGAATCAGCTCACTACAAAAACAGGTCTTTTAGAGGGTAAAAAAAATCATTTGAACTTGTGATCTGCAATACAGTTGAATATTCAGATAAGGTCATTGGTCAGAGCAAGGGTGACAGCGATGGTCAATAAAAAGCTTCAGGGAGACAAAAAGTTTTTGTCTGTGTGAGAATAGACCTAAAAGGAAAGGTTCTCCAGAGAGATCAAGAAGATTACATTTTGCTGCCTCGCCACTTTATTTGCAAGATGCTTAAGGTCTAGTAGTAAGAGTGCCCTGTCTTAGTGCTACTTCTGCTGAGTGTCTGCCAATCTTCTGCCATTCTCTCTGTGCTCCTTTGTTTGTTGCCATCCAGATTAGATGGTGGCATCAGCTATGAAGTACCTCATGTCACATCTTCCTCCTCAGATAAAATCTGTTTTTGATTGTTAGTAACCATGTATACTGAGAAAGAAATAGCTCTCTAATAGAGATCAGATTAACTATCCAAAATTATCCATGAAAAATTTAGACTAGGACATTAGGTTGATTTTGATGCAGCTTTTAACTTTTCAAGATAGTTAATCTATCATTTTTTGAGATGCGTCAATACATGTGGCTTTTCTTTTCCAAGATTAGTATAACAAGCAGTTTGTATGCAGAGTTGAAGTGGATTCACTGAAGTGATTACAGTTTGGGTATTTTTATTATAAGGATCAGCCAAAATGGCAAATGGAGTCCTTAGCCTCCATATCAAGGCCGAGTGCATAAATGCCTCATTTTTCACCTTGTCTTATAAAGTTCTGTCCCTGTTTTCTCACCATGGTACATGGTGGACCCCACAATTTTTTTTACAAGATACTGAATTTGAAATGGAAGAGACAGTGGAATATAATTCAAGAAACACTGAAGACTAACAAAAGATCAAATAGGACCTCCATTGAGGCTTGCAAAACGCAACAAGGTCCTCAAAATGACAGAAGTAAATAAACTGCTTTATAATATTTTTCCTCAGGTTTGCCAGATATATTTCAATTTACAAGAGTTCCCTTCGCACTTGTCATGAGAAGTAGCTGATTCCTTTCAGCTGGCCTGCTGGACCAGTTAGACTGGAGTAGTTGTCTTCTTTAAAGCAACTATCAGAATACTGGAGCATGTATTGGGCTTTGCGTATTGGGTAGGCTCCATTTAAAATTTTTTTACAAGCAACTGGGATTAGTTATGCTTTGGGTCTTTGGCCATGTAATATGGCATTAGTTGTGCTTTGAAAATGATTTGATACCGTCCTTATTTTTAGTCCTGAGAACAATACATTCTTTATCAGTGAGCCAGCAAGGTGTAAACAAACTGAAGACACCTCCAAAAACCCTTGTGCGGAAGGGCCTTTTTCTTCTAGCAGTGGTTAACTTCAGACGAGAAATAAGATGAAGTAATCATAAAGCGGGTCAAGATACAAGCACACAGTTCGTGAACCAAGAGCAGTTGCAACTTGCACTAGGAATTTGCTTTCTCTCTCTGTGTGTGTGTGTGTGTGTGTGTGTGTGTGTGTGTGTGTGTATCTTCCAGGCTAGTTGTTTCATGTTAGGTACTTGTGGATTAATCAGCCAAGGCAAGCATGCTTCTGGTAGCTCTTACTTTCAATTGCTCACCGCCCCTTAATTTCTGAAGCCTTAGAAGATGTCTTTTGGATCTAGGACAGCTTGCTGCAGTCAATTCGCCATAGCCAACTCGCCATGGCCCACTTGCCACAGCCAGTTCGCAGCAGGACAACTCGCCATGGGCAGTTCAGCGTGAGACAATTCACCACAGAACAAGAGTTACACTAATATTGAAGAAATGGTGGAATAGAATCATTAAAGAAAGGATGGTAAAGGAGGGACAAAATGAAACGTGAACGACAAAAAGTAAAATATATTTTTTTAAATTATTTTAAATAATTAAACTGAATTGTTGATTGTCCCATGCCAAGTTGTCCCGTGGCAAGTTGGCAGTGGTAAGTTGGCTGTGGCAAGTTGGCCATAATGAATTGGCCATGGTGAATTGTCCCACTCTGTTCTTCAGACCTCGAGAAGGCTTGGATTCTAACATCGCTTGCTTTCCAGCAGAAGAAAGAGGTTCCACTTCTGACTGTTCTCTAGGTGGCTGAGATTTCTCAGTCTCTCATGAATTCTGATATGCAACAGAAAGCCTTTTCCACGTCGGAAGACTTTCTGAATAACATCTTTTATTTCTTGAGGATAATTATGCCAGGCACTGGCCTGGTTCATGCATAGTGTTAAACCATAGGTCAGTGGTGGCGAACCTTTGGCAAAGGTGCCAGAGGCGGCACTCGGAGGCCTCTCTGTGGGCACATGTGCCATTGCCCCAGCCTTGCCTCCCCCCGTGACCCCCTCCTCACCAGCAGCCTTCCTGGAGAAGTTACCCCTGAGCATGGCCCACGCGGAGCAGTACAGCCAAGGACATGGCAGCCAGGCAGTGTAGACAAGACTCTGCCCTCACAGTTGCACACAGTTGATGCTGTGGGGCACAGGCAGAGGGCGTGACTGCCATGGCGGGCCCTGGAGGTGATGAGTGGCCCTGTGGACAGGTGGAGCAGGGGTGGGGCAGGGGGTGGAGCGGGGACAGGCCAGTTTTGGGGCACTCGGTCTCTAAAAGGTTCGCCATCACTGCCATAGGTTAATCCTATTCTTGACCCTTCTTGTTATGGTCTGCATGACTCCTTTGCCCGTGATTGCTGTAAACTCATTGTATACTTGTTCCCATTTTGAAGGGAACGCCCCTCATCCTACCCACATTTGAAGTATGCATTCTGTATTATCAGAATGCAGCCTTCAGTACACCCAAAATATTAGGTGCATCTAATGGACCTCAATTGTACATTCAGACTGGTAAAATTCTGTTAATGTAACCTTACAATAAAGTATGATTAGCTCATCTGGTCATTTTCCCTGTCTAGACTACCTTATAAGGCTTGCAAATCTGAAAGTTCATTCCCTTCCCTTCCATTGCCTTCTCAGCCAAAGAAACTAGGGAGGGTTCCTTCTGAGATACTGAATTTGCCATGCCCACATCCTTTTCTGGGCTAAGCTACCTCTTGTCTGACCCTTCTGCTGGCTGTGGCTCTTCCCCTTGTCTCCACATACCATTACACAGGATTTGTGGGGTCGCAAACCTGCAGGCTCTCATCTTGGAAAGACTTAGATGAAGCCTGTTCTTCTCCATCCAGGCCCCCAGAGTCTCCATATGCTAGGATTGACAGTTTCACCTGGCCTGATGATACTGTATCTTATGCCAATGTTTATTTCCTCCCACCTGCTTCATCTAGATGCTAAAAAGAAGAAAGGAACCCTGAATCACCCCTCAAAGCAGGAATACACTGCTCCCCTCCCACCAACAATGATCAGAACTGATCCAAGAGGAGGAGAATCATGAACTGCCTCTGAGTCTACTTCCAGGAACCATAGATGACCTAGGAATGAACATGTAGGAACCCTACAGGACAATTTTTTTAAAAAAAAAATCCATCTACATTCTTAATTTATAACCGAGTTACCAATATTTAGTTTTAAAAGACAACCACAATTCTTAAAATCTGACTGATTGCATTCTTTGCAAAAGCAGTCAAGGAGTTATCTAATCATTACTCTGGGATTATGTTAAATGAAGGTGACTTCCAGAGAGTTTTGCAGGTTTGGATTGGATTAACTCCCCAGGAAATTGCTGGGGTGGGGTGCGTTGGTCCCTAGATAGGAGTACCGTATCTGGGCTGCAAAAATCCAGATGACCTGAAGGGATTATTTCTGCGTTTATTTACTGTTTCCCATTGTGTGGGGTTTTTGCTTTTTTTTGCAATTTTGATATGGTGCTCCTACCATAGATCCTGGCTTCCCACCAAAGTTACAAGCTTTGTTACAAGAAAAAAAGTCTTCTTTGCAAGTGGTAAAGGCATCAATGTTGTATTCTATAACCCTCATTTGACAGGATACATACTGTTGCCTGAATTGTCAGGTGGAGTCACAGACAAACATCTATATATCTATACTTTGCAAAAAATAAAATAATTGAAGCAGCAGATGACTTAAGACATATGTCACATTGTGGAGTAAGTAAGTGGGATGTGTCAGCTAATGCTACCAGTTGGAACTTCCTTCTACTGTATGTTCCCATATATATTGTAGGCTTACATGCTAAAATAATTTTTATCAAGGAAGGGATTTTTTTGTCCTATTAAAGAAAATAATTTAAATTTCTGGACTGGTTTGATTTCTTTCTCCACCTCTGGGATATTTTCTAACTTCTTCTAGTGCTCTGTCTCCATTTGTATCCAAGCTTGACATTGCTATCTTAAGAACTAATGCATTATTGGCTGAATTTACTCATGAGGTGTCCCTCATGATCCCATAACAGGGTAGCTGTCACATTGGCTACTTCTTTTGTCACCAACCTTGATAGATCATACTCCCAATCCCATCCCATAAAAACAGTTTGGAAATTGCAAATTTACACCACTTGCCCAGGTCCAGCCAAAAACCCTTTAATTTATAATCACGGATATAAATTTCAGAGTGAGTGTTATTGTCATTCTGCACTTTGAATTATGGTACATACAGGGAGTGGCTTGTGGAAAAAGAAGACATGTCACTATAATTTTAGTGTAATTCCAATGACAATCATTTTATCTATTCCTTGGTCATAAATCAATCTAGAGTCTATATTAAATTAACAGGCACTGTCTCTCAAAGTCGGGAGGGGAATCTCAGAAAGGAATTACATTTTCGGTGATATCTGTTATGCTGATGCATACAGATATGAATAATGTATGCACAATGTGAATCACTGCCTAGTTATAGTTATCTATACAGATAGATGCAGAGTCTAGATGTTTCACAAATGAATCAACGAATTGTCAAAGTTTTGGCTCAGAGTCCACAATAGATGGGCATTTTTTTGTGGTATATAATAGGCGTTTTGCTCTCTCTAGTTCTTATTGTTTGCACACACTTGGAAAGAAGCACAATTTGCCTACAAGCCTATTCAGATTAGGTGAGAAATGAAACCACCCTGGAGGACATACAGGTAGTCCTTGACTTACAACAGTTCATTGAGTCACCATTCAAAGTTACACTGGGAAAAAAAAGTGACTTACGATGTTTTTCACACTTGAAACTGTTGCAGCACCCCCAGGGTCACATAATCAAAATTCAGCCGCTTGGCAACTGACTCATATTTATGGCGGTTGCAGGGTCCCAGGGGCATGTGATCACCTTCTGTGACCTTTTGACAAGCAAAGTCAATGGGGAAGCCAGATTCACTTAACAACCATGTTACTTAACCAGTGGCGTAGCGTGGGTTGTCAGCACCCGGGGCAAGGCAAGTAATTTGCGCCCCCCCCTCCACAGTGGGCGGCGACCCGGCGGCTCGGATCGGATTCACACAGCCAGCACTGCAGAGAGAGTGAGTGAGCCAGGCAGGGGCAGAGAGCTGCGAGTGCGAGCGTGCCCCCAGATGTTGCGCCCGGTGCGGCCGGCCCCCCCTGCACCCCCCACACTACGCCTCTGTACTTAACAACTGCAACTGTGGCAAGAAAGGGCATAAAATGGGACAAAGCTCACTTAACAACTGTCTCGCTTAACCACAGAAATGTTGGGCTCAATTGTGATCGTAAGTCGAGGACTACCTGTATATGAAATCCCTCTACCCAACTTCCTCAGACAGAAGAAGCTACGTGGATAAGCAGGGAAACATTTCAAACCAATGAAGAAAAAGAAGTCCAGTTGCTGTGACTCAATTTTCAAAGAACTCTACCCGGATGGCTGAGAATCTTCATCCGCCAGTTGCCTACCCTTAAATATAGCACAATTTGTGAATGGAAAACTGTATTATGAAACAGAGAGAGGGCAGAATCAACAAGTCAGGTGTGTTCTGATATGTATGAAAGCAAACATTGGGGTCAGGATGGATTCTTGAAAAAGGAGGATTGAAATGCATAAATATTTAAGGCTCGGCTGGGTCATCTTTTTCTCTCTTTGTTTTTGACTTGGCAAAATCAGAGATTGAAATAATAGGGATGGGTGGGCATGCTGGGAATTTGAAGACCACGTGGTGGGCACTTTCACAAATAGTTGCTATGAGGAGGTTGCCTATTTATGAAATGGCTGCCAAGGTGGGTGTGTCTGGTTACCACAGAGGCTTTTATTTTTGTACCAGAATTATTTTTTTTTAATCCTTTCTTGTTTAAGAAACTTCCCAAATTCCCATTCACCTTTTCCCTTTTCTTAGCCAACTGCCCAACAGAACAATCTTCCATCTTGTTGCTTTCAGGATTATACTAGAGGCTAATACTTGGTTGTACATGGTAGCAGGCCAACTCACCTATATTTATCTATAATTAAAACTGTGTTTAAAACAAATCTTAGGTGAGATAAGGAGCCTGGCGGATTGCATGGGAAATACCTGCAAATATATTAATTCCTGCTGGCAAACAGGACGAAATGTTATTTGCTCAACCAATGACCTGTGATCACTATAGAATTGCCTTTCTCAGCTGGGATTCTGTAGTATCCCAGAGGTTTCATGAGAAGTCACGAGGAATTCTGTGAGGGATCATGATTGGGGGGAAAAAATAATCTTTTTAAATCTTGCATTAACCCAGAGTTCTCACTTAAGACACCACTGACCAGGCTCAAATTATCCTATTTTGGATTATTATTATCATCCTATTCTGGAAAAGCTCTAATTCTCTGAAAGATGGAAGGAGAGAGAAGAAGAAGATAACCAGCAGCAAGGTGGATGAACTCCCAGTAGCGATGAGGGCACTGTTGGAAGACCTGAAAGACCAGGTTAGGGATAGATAGTCATAGGGAAAGTCTATGTCAGGGATCTTCAAACTTGAAAACTTTAAGACTTGTGGACTTCAACTCCCAGAATTCCTCAGCCAGTCCAGTTGAAGTCCACAAGTCTTAAAGTTGCCAAGTTTGAAGACCCCTGGTCTAGGTGGTCTCTAAAAGTAAAGAAAGGAACAAAATCAATCAATCAATGTCTTGGGTGGCAGAGAAAATGGCCTTGAAGGACAAGAGGACAAAGAAATGTTCAGATGAAAGGAGCCTGAACCAGGCCAAGAATGTATCTAAAGTAAATGTTTTAGACATGCCCCTCCATAGTTCATGTGCATATAAAGAGAAGTAGTGGAAAAGTGCATTCAGACTTGCAAGATTCTATTACAACAGCTTTACAAAAAAGTAGTATTGATCTATAGAGTGTTGGTGTCCTTGTCTGGCCTACCTCGAAGGGCTGAGAAAACCACACTACACTAGTGTTCACAATAGTGGGGATTTTTATGTACTAAGTCAGAGGCCAGCCTGATGCTTTGCTATGGTTGTAAATGTTGTGAAACGTGGATTGTGTAAGTTAGAAGTGAATTGCATTGTGAAGTTTTTGTATTTTTTTGCTATTTTTATGCAGGTGTTCCCTGAGACATGAATATTAGTTCAAAATTTCCTCCAGGATAAAAAGGCTGAGAAAGGTTGTTATAGATAGTGTCCAGTTGCAAATCAATGTCTGGATTAGTGATGAATTTTCACTAAAGGGAAAAAAACACAAGTATTTATAAATATACAAACTATAGCTTGCTTGTTACCCAAGTAACTAGTAGACTTAGTGTAGATTATTGAACTCTAAACTTGTAGTTATTGAACTCTAAACTTTAAACATAATATCTAAATTATCAAGTGGTGTTTAATTGGCATACCAGTGTAGAAATTTCTTGATCTGATGGGACTAGAAAAAATGATTCCTACTGATTTTTCAGCACCCACAAGAGCTGTTTCTTCTAGGGAGTCCAAAAAACTGTGATAATATTGGTCCAATGTGATCTAGTTGAGTCAGCATAAGGTAGAGGTGAAAGTAGGTGTAGAAATGATTGCATTAAGATTATCAGAATGTTATACTTTATATCTTCCTTTACTCTATTTACTACCTTTAAAAATTCTGTTGAAAAGTGATGGATAATGAAATCCTCATCAGCATCATACCACAAGAATTTTGTTTCTCCCACTAGTAGAGGTAAGGAAATCACAATTCTGTTCATACACATGTAGCATGCCTTAAATATTGGAACACTGTCATCATGTCGCCCTATTCCTTCTTTTCATTAGACTAGACATACCCAATTCCTGCAACCGTTCTTCATATGTTTTAGCATCCAGTCCCCTAATCATCTTGGTTGCTCTTCTGTGCACTCTTTCTAGAGTCTCAACATCTTTTTTATATTGTGGTGACCAATATTCTAAGTTTGGTCTTACCATTATAGTAGCATTATAAAATGCTACTAATACTTCATGTGATCTTGATTTGGAAGTATGGCTAACTGTGACAAGTGGGATTGCTTCCCTGAAATAGGGATAGGATGGTAGTATTAGATTTTTTTCAAATAATGTTGCTCTCATGTGCTTGCTTATTACAATAACTAACTTAACAAAAATCTGAAATAAGATTGAAAATGAAGCAAGAATTCAAACAAGTATACTTGCCTGAATTATATAACCCCAATTACAAGATAGGAAGAAAATAGGTAGACGATAAAACAAATGGCATAGCAGAATAATGTTGAAAAAACAGTCCAACTTATCAAAAACAGTACCGTAAAAAAAAGATTAAGATAGGCAAGAAAACGGTAAGTGAGCACCTGTCCACCCTAGATGAGTTCAAATCACCAGGACCAGATGGATTACACTCAAAGATTCTGAAAGAACTGGCAGATGTGATCTCAGAACCACTAAATTATATATTTTAAAGATCCTGTAGCACTGGGGAAATACCAGAGGACTGGAAAACAACTGATGTAGTTCCCATCTTCAAAAAAGGGGAAAAAGTGGATCCAAGAAACTACAGACCTAGTGGACAATCACTTAAATATGAGCCAACAATGTGCTGCAGCTGCCAAAAAAACCAACACAGTGCTAGGCTGCATTAACAGAGAGATAGAATCAAGATGACGTGAAGTGTTAATGCCACTTTACAATGCCTTGGTAAGGCCACACTTGGAATACTGCATCCATTTTTGGTCACTACAATATAAAAAAGATGTTGAGACTCTAAAAAGAGTACAGAGAAAAGGAACAAAGATGATTAGGGGATGGGAAGCTAAAACATATAAAGCTCTATTTTGATTGAATAAAATCAACTTCAGTCAGGGTAGAAACATTTCTACAGTAAAACATTATAGTTTCTCTATTATTATTATTGATGGAAAATAGATTAAACACTGAACTCGCAAAAATTCATTTTAAGCTGGCGCAATAAAGGTGGTGCATATTTCTCTGGTATATATTTTGAAAATTTCTGAAACTACACAAAGATTAACAAGCTACGAAGAATCTGATTTCAAACTGCATTTCTGAATCCAGATTTTTACATGCTAGTTGTTTTCAGTGGCGTTAGCTTTTTAAAGCCATTTAGATTTTTAAAACAGTTTTTATTAATGCAATTAAAGAACATTTTCCTACAAGCAAGATTCACTCTGGATTCCTAGAGTTGGCTTTAACAATGAGCAATTAAAACATTTAAATTTGTGCAGTATTGAATTATATTTCTGTTTTCTTTTATACCTTCTTGCTTGATTCCTTGCCCTTTTCACATAGAGTAAAACTATTCTGCAGGTTGTTGTTCTTTTAAGTCTTGGATCCAAATATATCGAAAGCTCAGAATAATCTCATGATGGTTCCTGCTTCTCTTAATAACCTCTTGAAGTGTCAAAAGATACAACCTATCAGAGTTCTTCTAAGAAGTTTTATGCACTGCCTTGCCTGATGCACAACTGATGCACAACCGGCATGTCCATGTTATTCTATATTCTATCCATTCCAGAGAAAGGCTAAAGAAGGCAGAGGGTACAGATTTAGTTAGGTACGGCCTCTGACACTTTCACTATCAATTGTCTTTTGCTACCACTGATCATCACCTCAATTATCTGATGTCCAGCCTACCTGATAGGTTTTTGCAAACTATAACTCTTCTATAGATGAGCATGGAATAATGACAGCTTGGGGCAAATGTGCAGAATACAAAAGAGAAAAAGTAAGGAATATTGTCTGTATGTGTTTTTAAATCAACCACAAGCTAACTGAGTGGCTTTTATGGTTTTTGTTTTATTATGTCAACATACAAGATGCTCAGCTTGCTTTTAGACTGGCTTCTTGCTTTCTTTTTCAAACAAAATAATTGTTCAGGTTACTTCTACACAGAAAAACATAATTTTCATCTTGTTCTTTCAAAGCAGAGTAAATAATGAATTGTGAAGAGCTGACAATTACTTTTCATATTTTAAGGACACTCATTAATGTGAAAGCTGTTCTAAACATTCTCATGCAGAGAACATGAATAAACGGGTCTGGTAAAAATGAAAAGAACAGCTCTATTTGTAAGAGGCAGAAAGTCACATTAACAGGATTTATTTCAGCAGGATCATGCAACCAAAGCAGAATATGGATACGCGTATACTAGACACTGAAATTTTACCTGATTTAGCCCTGCAGGGTTAATTGACAAAGAATACATTGTCAATACAGTTATAACATCTAAATAAATTGGGATTACATTTCCCATATCAATAGTATAGCTCTTTAATAATATTTTTATTCTGTGCAAATCCTATCTATTCATCTCTCTTGTATAACAAATGACCATAATTAGGGGGCCTCATTGGGAGGAAGGTCATTGATAATCTTGTAATTTCTCATTGGTGTAAAAAGGAAAAACAGACCGGTTAGTGATGAATGCATTCAACCTTTTGCATACTTGAGTACTTTGGACCATGCATTAAAATGCAACAAGAAATTAAGTTCTCCCTTAACACAGTACTTTTAATCTACTATCATTGATATGTGTATTATAAGCTCTTCTCTTCTCTTCTCTTCTCTTCTCGTCTCTTCTCGTCTCTTCACTTCTCTTCTTTCCTCTCCTCTCCTCTCCTCTCCTCTCCTCTCTTTTCCCATGTCTGCTTATCTGTCTAACTATCTTCTATCTATTATCTTTTTATCAATCAATATACATGAAGTATTAAACCATTCAGCAAGGACAAGTGTCCTTAGCATTTTTATTCTGTCATTTAATTTGATTATTTTTCTAGCAAGCCTCCCATGTTTTATGAGCACGGCTTTTGAGACAGAAAGGAATAATAATCAGAAATAGTTGTGACAGGCTATTAAGATAGTGTCTGCTGTTCTTTTGACAGATGCTTTTGAAGAAGCATAAACAGCTGTTTGGATGCTAAACGTTGTATTTATTCCTTTATTAACTGCACATTAATCTAAAAGTCTTGTTTCCAGCAAACTATTATTTTATAATAATTAATTATCTTATTAGGTCTTAAGAGATCAGATTGGCTCCTATTGGCTTTAGAGAATATCAATAATTGTTATTTTTTTCAAGCATGGCCCTCACACTTTGAGTTAAAATGTTTAGGCAAGCATCAGGTAGCAGAGAACAAATAGATGTTGATGGTAAAGTGCAAGTCAGTAGCATCCTGGTGCACTTTACTCCTGTGACTTGTTTGTCCTTTTTTCTTCAGAATTAACTAGAAATGTCTTTTTGTAATGGAAAAATGGGAATGCTCGAAAGATGCATACATGCTCAGTACTGATGGCAGAATCTAGTGATTATGAGGTTGTGATTCTTTGGGCCTTTTTCTGATCAGACGTTCGTAACCTTATCTTTCCTACTGAGATCTTGCTCCACAATCACAATACTCTGTGCAGTCTTCTTCCCTCACTGTCTTAATCCCCAGCAAAGCACATTGTTACACTGGGCTACATCTTGCCCAGAAGATATCAAAAGATCATGCCAGAGGATACCCAATTTACCCATCACATCCTGCCTGCTGCGTGGCTGGGCTTCACAAAGTACATCTAAAGAAAAGAGACAATACACTAAAGCGCAACTGCATGAGAAAACAGTTAATTAGAAGAAACATCTGGATGGGGGAAATGCAGAAACCTTGTTTGGCTATAGTATGCACATGAATTTTAAAAAGAAGTTTTTTTTATAGCACAGATGAACATGGAGTCCATTCACCTAATCATTATAGTTCTCTTCTGCAATAACAATACAATATTCAAAGAAGGGAGTTTTATGAGGGAAATTCTAGAGTTCCCTCTTAGTAGCATGACAATCAAAGACTGGGGCATTAAGCTAAATGGTATACCCATTTTATGGCAAAATTGAAAAGAAAATGCTTGTTGCCTACAATCTGGATGCCTGCAGGATCTAGTTAGCCTTCGTTCTTGTTCATCTTCCCAGCCTTTTTCTTCTTTTACTTACCCAACTGTGTTATCGCAGAGGAATCCTCAGATGTGAAGAAGGTAGAACTATCAGAGCTAGTAGGCACACAGAAATAAAGGTGGGCCAAGTATACAGCAGGTGAGGGTGAATTGCCTATCTTTCTCAGTCTTTCTCCTATTGGCTTTAAAGAATATCAGAACACATGAAACGAAGGGGTTTTGGGATGAGTAACTCCCCTGTAAGGGTTGAAGCAGGCAAGGCAGGAATTTTATTTTGTAAACAAAGGATGTAAGGCAGAAACCTTCAAAATCAGAGAAAAACTACCCATAGTTGCTGCATGGCCATTGATATGTAAAGGCCAGAGGAATTAACCTTGGGATTAACATATATAAAGAGCAGGCTTCCTGGGCATTGTGAGATCAAGGTCTTATAAGTATCTTGTATCTCACATTCATTTACCTAAGATTCTTAAATCTCCTTTGGGAATGTGGAATTGAGAGAGTCTAATCATCATATCTGGTACAAAGCTGTGATATCCCCATTTTCTAATGAGATGAGCAACTTCAGGGCCTTCAAGAAAACACCATGTCAGCATTTGAATCTGACCTTGATGGTTTCTCAATATTGTTAACAACTGCAGTGTCTTGTTCAGTTTCAGGGAATTTCAACCAATGCTGTTCCTGGTTCGAACTAGATCAGTTTATGGTGATTGCAGATTGTTTACTGGATTTTCTGTGATCAACCCTACAGGGTGACAAACTGGTTTTCTCTGATATCTCACTGATCTTTTGTTTGACCGCTATTCCCTGACTTCTCATCTTATAAATTGTTTATTGCCAATTCCAGCCCTAAAATAAGATTAGTTTCTGATATTAGACACCATAAGACAGTTTGGTGTAGATGTTAAAGTGCTGGGTTAAAAATTGGGTGTTTGTAAGTTCTAGTCTTTTCATGGCTCATGTTCTTTCTTTCATCCTTCCTTCCTTCCTTCCTTCCTTCCTTCCTTCCTTCCTTCCTTCCTTCCTTCCTTCCTTCCTTCCTTCCTTCCTTCCTTCCTTCCTTCCTTCCTTCCTTTCTTCCTTCTTTTTTGCCTGCCACTAGTAATATAATCTCATGTCAAAATGTTTTTTGACCAACAGTAGATTATTTATTTATCAAATTTAGAAACTGACCATCACCCTCTCAGATAAATTTGCACAACTAAGTTTTATAAACTTTTATCAATCAACAACTCAGTTACATGAATATTGTACAGATATATCACACAGGATACATTCAAAAATATTCTTGTTGTGACTGAGAAATAAGGGGGTATGAGAAAAAACAGAAAACAACTGATATACTGTAAGTGGCCAAAACTCAATGGCAGTCAAAAACTTTGTGGTGGTCAAAAGAAAAAACAAGAGAGCCAGCCAGCTGGCTGACTTGGAGTCAATCATTCTCTTTCAGCCCAACTCACCTTATATGGTTGTCTTGAAAATAGGATAAGAAAGGAACAGAACAGAACAGAATAGAGCAGAGCAGAGCAGAACAGAACAGAGCTGGAAGGGACCTTGGAGGTCTTCAAGTCCAGTCTCCTGCTCAAGAGGAGAACCTATACCATCTCAGACAAGTGGCTGTCTAGTCTCTTCTTAAAAATCTCCAGTGATGGAACACCCACAATTTCTGAAGGCAAGCTGTCCACTGGTTAATTGTCCTCACTGTTAGGAACTGTCTCCTTAATTCCAAGTTGCTTCTCTCTTTGGTCAGTTTCCAACTATTGTTTCTTATCCTGCCCTCTGGTGCTTTGGAGAATATGTTTGCTGTCTTGAGTTAACCAAAAATAAAGGTGGGATAAAAAAAATACATAAATGAAGAATAGGAAAGTGTCAGCCCAAATTATTTCATGTACACATTTCCTTGAAGGACTCCATTTGTTCTATCAAGAATAAATAGAAACGTATCATAGGGGCTGCTATTTTTACTTTTCTGACATTACAATGGTATTATTATGACAGTATATTACAGCAATACTATGAAGGCAATGCAATGAATAAACTTAAGCAAAAATAGATTTCACTGGATTTTCCTTACTTATATCTTTAATTAGCTGTAATCTGTGCATTTGGCTTTTTTTTGCAAGCCATTGGAAAGACCTGATATCCTTCTTCACAGAAGCAGTGGTCAATAAAAGAAAATATAGATCACACACATCCTATTCTATGGATGTAATCTTGTGCCTTGTTTAACACACAGGATACAAAGAGATATGTAGTGAACTAGCATTGTTCACCTAAAAGCAAGACAAACAGGAGAATAATCTATATTTGGATGTGTAGCAAGATGAGGTACTAATCCACAAACATGAGGCAGGTTGTAGACATTCTAGATTTTAATTGTTCTTGCTGATAGAGTAGGAAGTCTTTGATAGGAGCAATATCGTTCTGATGAAGCCTTGTGGTAATCCCATTATTTAGAAGGAAATGTAATCAGTGGATGTGAAAATCCTGAAGGTGTAGTTCAACTTCAGAATGGATTTAAGTTGCCTTTTAAGAGCAGAGGTACCATGAAAGGAACTTAATTTAACAAGCTTTTTTGTCAACTTCTTGAAGCAAGTTTGAGTTTTGAAGGAGGGCAATTTGACTGCTGTCTTAAGGGAATGAGCCCCTCAGCATTCACCAAGACATGCTTCAAGGAGACTCTACTCTTAATCCAATTTACTCAGCTGAAGAAGTCCCAGTGCTTCAGCTTGCCAACAAATTAAAATCCAGCTTCATAAAAACACCTTGAATTTGGAAAGTATTGGCTCGCCCGCTAGACTTGAAACTTCATTTATTCTGGCTAACTTCTCAATTATCTTCCCAGCAGTGAAGATGTGTAAAAGTGCAAAAATCAATAAGATTCTATTCCCTTTCTATTGGAAAGGGAAAAATTAATGAGATAGGACACTCTCTTAATCAGAAATAAATGTTTTAATTCAGATAATGACATAGTTTTCCCTTGTTGGAGGATGACAAATGCCGGCCTGCACCCCCAGCAGAAGGAGTTTCAATTTTATTGTAAATATAAAAGGTATTGATCGAGGAGATGTACAAACCCTATTGCTTACAAAAGCCATTCAGGGAGACTGGGAAAACTATTAAGCACTGGGTCAGAAATCAATAAACAAGACTGAAATGTAGCAGAGGTCGCCCCAGGCTTTGTAGCATCTTAGAAAGCCGTGTGGCAAAAATAGTGACAGAAATGTCTCTGGTGGAGCAATGTTAGGGATGAAAGGGTCAGCTGTTTAATCTCTTTGGAAGTTTGACAGGTCCAGAGAACAAGCTAATGTAGCCTTATTTTAGTCCCTGTTGATTTGAATACATGCTGATTCAACCCAGCATTGACTGCAATTAGCCCTCTCTTCTAAATTTGCAGAATACAACAAATGTTTTGGACAGTGATGAGAGAGCAAGAGAGAAGGAGGAAACTGATACATGGATATGCATTTATTAATTTTCAGGATGGAAAGAAAAGTGAAGGTTTGGCAAGGTAAATATGAAACCTACACAATCAAATTTAGTTCTTTTTTTCCCCCTAGATGAGCTTCTTGGGGAAAATTAGGGGAAGATCAAAGGAATCTTCACCAAGCTTTCTCAACTTTAGTTTGAACAATCTTGTTGTCCCAGGTCAGGCATAACTGCGTTGAGGTGCAGTTGTATAGGAAGTGGTATAGAAATATGGCGTAGTGCTTCAGTTGTTGGACCGGGAATGGGAGACCCATGTTCAAGATCACCCTTAGTTGTTGAAGCTCACATCAAAGGTAACTTTGGGCCAGTTGACCTCACAGGTTATTGTTTTGGAGAAAAACTTGATGGATGGATGGATGGATGGATGGATGGAATATGTGCTCTTTTGAATTCCTGTAAGAAAGGAGAGATTTCAGTCAACAGGCAGACAAGGAGGAGATGCTTTTATGTCTTTCACCTCTACTCTTATCCCACAACAATTCTATAGTGTAGGTCAGATTATTTACAAGAATATACAAGAATATGCAAAATAAGAACATATTTACGGTTTACTAAGGGATGATGGGCACCACAGAATTTTTTCCCATGCCTGTAACTCTTTCATTGCTACGTTTGACTTTAGTCTTCCATAAATTTTGGTATTTGCATTTTTCCTTTGTAATAATTTGTTTAAAAATGCTTTAAAAAATGTTGAAAATTTTAATTTTTTCATTGCCCTAGTTATAAATAAATAATTTGCTTATAGAGCCTGCTGTTGTTTAATAAATATTATTTTTAAAAAAAGATTTATATTAAATATAGTTTCAGGAACCAGCCTTAGGGATGGCCTGGAAGAAAACTGAATTTTTGATCTCTTATTTCACCTTCAGCACTTATTGAGTCTTTATGTCTTGTCAGTTAAGCAATGGGAGAGTTAAAGGGCAGCGTAGTTGAACTGTTCTCAGGGCATCGGTTCACTTTATTACATCCTGATCATATTTCTGATATAGTGGGAAATATAGTCTTTTGTACTTGAGAAACATAAAGGAATGAATTCACAATATGTGTGTGCTAGATTACAACTTTTGCCCCAAATACAGTCTCTACAATGTTTAATAACGCCTATCTCAAACAACTGTTATACCATTAAACAAGATAATTGATTTGAAAACATGTCAATCCCACATCCTTATATTGAGAAGCACATATTTGTAACATAATTCTAATAGTGAATTTTTGCCAGCGCATCCTTTCTCAAAGAAAATTTGGGTTCTTGTCGCTGTTTGAGGGAAAAATGAAAGGCTTAAATGTATGGGTGAAACTTCCATCATGTTTTAAGTATCACAGAGGAACATATTGCACAGATATAATGCCCTTCAATCTGCCTTATGTAATAGTAGTGTAATGTAGTTGTAAGCGATAAGTTCTTCTGTCATCAAATTTCAGATGATTAGATGTTCAGATGCATATTAATTCTAAAATCTGGTGAATCTCTAAGGACAGTAAATTCTTCCTAAATAATGGCCAGAATGTGAAAATACTCCCACCAGTATTAGTTAATACAGATTGCACAAAAGGATAGTTCAAATATCCTTTTGCCTTAAAAAAAAATCACATTGTTTTAAACACAAGAAAGCAAAGCAAAAATATCTATTGTATTTTATCACTAATTGTGGTAATGCAACAGGAAGATGTTCTGTCCATACCTTAAAGAAAATAAAAGGTATAGGATGAGGGGATGACTATAAACAAACTCAGAGGAAGGAAAGTCATCTTTGCTGCAAGGATGATCTATAAATAAAGTTCTAGACATAGGACCCTCTGAAGTCTTGAATGTGATGTTATTTTGGACGAGAAAAGAAGAAAACATATAGAAAGATACTATTCTCATTCATTCCCATTGGTTAAGCTCAGGGCTTTTTTTTTCATAGAACGCCCAGAACGGAGTTCCGCCACCTTTTTTGGATGGAACCTTGTAGTGTAGGCAAGGCGGGTTGTATGATGTGTGTGAGTTTCGGCACCTTTTTTTTTTTTTAGAAAAAAAGCACTGATTAAGCGTAAGGATTGTTATGAGATATAATGACAGAAAGTTGCCTAAAATTATGCAAAGCCTTTTAATTATTTAGCTATTTAAATCTCATAAAGTTAAACATCAGCATTAATACAAGGGTTGCTATTTAAGCCAAATGATGGAAACCATAGCACTGGGAGGCACTTTGGAGATCATTTAGCACAACTTCATTACTGATGCAAAGTCTGAGAGATGGTTCTCCAATCCCTACCAGCCATCTGATTTATATATGTTTATCAATTTATGTATCTCACTACACATCAGCCATCAGTCTACCTGCCTAAGGCAGCAGTGTTAAGAAGTGGCAGGAATTTGGCAGAGGCAGGGTGACAAGAGCTGAGAATCCAAAGGATTTTAAGCACCACTTGATTTTTCTACCCTATTTCTCCTCCATACTCTTCTCTAGATAAATTTTCTCCACTGTGAATCAAAGGAGCTTTGTTTTTCTTTCAACACGATAGGAAGAACTGCGTTTTGAATGTATTTTTCTGTACCAAAGTGACTTGCAAACATGCATTGGCAAATTTTACTAACCCATAAGGAGCTTCATTCTGAATATAAATCCAATGGTCCATTCATTCAACATGCTCAGTTGCTATCTAGCAGCTCCTTTCTCAAAGGAAGAAAGACAGAGAGACTGTGCACAAGTACTGGGAAGATACAGTTTGATCTGGGTTCGTGTGAGTGTGTGTGTGTGTTTGTGTGTGCGTGCACATGTGTATATGTGTGCGTGTGTTGGTGAGCAAGACATTATTCGAAGGGTATGAAAAGAGAGTATTGAAACTTTTAACAACATCATTCTGGTAGCAGGGAGAGCGAGCCAAAAGTATATAGATAATACTGCCACTCTGCCTTCTATTGCTGGAAATGCGGTCCCCCCCCCCTTGACATGGATATGATGATAAGATTGCTTAGGGTCAGGTAACTCATCAGTAGGTGAAGTGTACAGCTGCTGAGGATTTCCGTTTCATCTCACCTCAGATATTATGTCAGTTCCATGTCATTTCCATCACTGAGAATGATTTGAGGGCTCACTGTGTCCCCTGTTATTGCGGTCACTTGACCTCAGATGTAACTTCTCTTTAATACCATCATTTTAACAGAGGCTACGAGTAGCGCACGTGCATGCACAGGCACAGATACACACTGCCAGCACTTGACCTCTTGATGCCTGACACATGCCAATTGGCTCTGGCGTTCGGGTTTCCCTGCCCCTCCATTTTCCCACAAATGAGTGTTAAGGCCCCAATGAATGGATTCTCATTTGAAGTTCTATTTTTTCATTGCCACCAGCATTCTTCAAAATTGAATCCTTCTGCTTTTTATACATTGTGGTTCCCAGTAATAGTATTTTTCCCCTTCTTGCCTTTTAAGCCAAGAGTCTAGAATTGGATGTTCTGGTCAACATTCACTCATTTCTATCTGAATCTCAATGAAGGTTTATATGGGAGGAAAGTCAAACACGTCTGTTTTATGAAGAGCGAGATGTTGCCCCATGCATGGTTTCTCATAAACGCAAATTTGGAGAAAGTTAACAGAAATGACTTTTAAATGCCAACGATTTGGTAGGAATGTGGCATGTTGTTTACTTTGAACTTTGAAGTCCAGTGTGCATACAACTTGTCCAACTGAAATCCAGTTATTTCAAACTTAACATTGATTATAGATGGCTATAATCTCTCTATTGGATTGCTTGACTTATATTTCATTGTACCTGGTACGAAGCCTCTGAAGTACTGTTCCTATGGAAGAAGGTAGAAGCACGTTTTCCCATCTCTTCTGCTTTCCTTCATCTCTTCTCAGAGATTCTTCCTATCTTTGTGCCCAACAATGATGGATGCTTGTCCAACCTCTTTTGTTTGGGTATTTTTTTCACAGAAGCGGGAGGAGAAATATCCAGAGATTTAGCTGGTTTTGTATTATTCCAACTTATTTACAAATATAGAAATCAAGTCAAGGTTTAAATATAATATTCTATATACAGGAGTTACAGTTCCTTAGCCTCAGTTGCTTGAAACTTGAAATTGCCAACTTGCTTTTACACACATTTTCAAGGTAAATGTTACATAGCAACATTACATTACATAGCAAGCAAGGTTCAACATCTTTTTCAGGTCAGAGGCACTTATCTTGCAGTGTTATAGGAACCAAAATAATAATAATAATAATAATAATAATAATAATAATAATAATAATAATAATAATAATAATAATAATAATAATAATAATAATAATAATAATAATAATAATAATAGTTTAAATTATTATTAAATTAAAATAAAATGCTGCAAAAGTCAGGTGGTTTTATTTAAAAATTCAGAGCACTTATGGCTTAAGATAAGATAAGATAAGATAAGATAAGATAAGATAAGATAAGATAAGATAAGATAAGATGACCTTTATTGTCATTTTTTACTGTGGGCACAACAACACACATCAAAAATGAAAATTAGTTGCCCGCTCTCAAAGTGAACACATACATGACACACACCTAGACATACTATATACAACATATGTATAGACCTACACCCCTACATATACATAGCAAATGAATATTATGGACACTGTCCATCTTGAATATATAACAGAAGGAGGAAGCTTGAGAGTTCACAAGGTTGATACTGTATGGAATGAAACTGTGGCGGAATCTGGATGTTCTGCTTCAGATACCACAAAGCCTCCTCCCAGAAGGTAGCAAGGAAAACAGGTTGTGAAGAGGATGGGTAGTATCCCATCCTTATCTTTCACAGTTAAATTTTGGATTTAAATAGACATTATCATGCCCTTGGATTGACTCTTAGGTGTTTTTACCACAAAGTCAGCTCCTAATTAAAAGTGGAATAATGCATGTGGATCCTTTCTATTTAAATATTTTCACCCAGTTGATTCTTAAATTGAAATGGTGCAGACCAGGTCTCCCAAACTTTGAGGTGTACATTCCTTGGGGAGGTGCAGATGGTGATGTAGACCATGTGGCTGGTGTTTGAAATTTCAGCTTGCTGTAACTAAATCATTTTTGAACAGTTATACATTTTCCCCCAAACCACATGTGGAACTGGTGTATCAAGACTAGGGAGAAAAGATGTATAATCCCCTGAACATAGGTTGCTAACTCAGTGCAAGGCTTCCCAGTGTCAGTCATAGGGAAATGACTGAACACTCAGCGGTAATCTTAAAATGATAGATGTTTTCAAGCCAGTGATAGAATTTGGGTGATAAGAGTCTAATGTATGCCGACAGCAGAGAGAGTTGCATAATCTGAAGTGTCGAGGTTGCCTGAAGCACCTTAGGGCCTTCATGCAGCTCCACAGCTTCCTAAAATGCCACTGAATGGACATTTGTTATGTGGGAGAAAAGGAACATTATGAAATAAATGGGAAATAACCATATAATGGAGCATCTGTGGACCATCTCTCTTTTGTCATGGTTAAAAAACTGAGATGAAATTCACTGGGACTTCTTACGTCTGAGGAGCTGGGGGGAGGGCGAACAATCTGCCTTGGAAAATGATGGATTCAGATGGAAAAGATGGTGATATGACATAGGATTCTTGCCGTTCTCTTGAATTCAGAGGTGAGAAACAGTAAAAATGTAGACTCTGTCAATCCTGGACAACCTGGGCCAACCAACATGTTCCTTGATTAGCTGAGAACATTTGCCAAAGTGTCAGAAGTGAGTTAGTGAAGGGAAACTTGAATTAAATTTAGAAGAGGGAACTGCAGAGAAATCATGAAAATTATGCCTAGAGCTTGTTAAAGCTGTGAAGTCTTGGACAGCTTGGCCCAGCAGTTGGAACAGAAGACCTGTGTACTGTGTGCAATGACCAATTCTTTCTATGAATATTTTTTGTAAATGTTCACCCTGCATGAACTTTAAAGTTCTAATAGCTAATGAGACCTTAGTGATTACCACTAGAACATTATTGAGGGCATCTTTTCACTTATCAAATCTTGGAAATCTGAAGCCAGCCATGTGCCTGATTCTTATCTTTCTTGTAGGAAAAGTAAATAAATGGCAGGAATGGAAGGAAAAATTGATTAATCACTCTTTTTTAAAAGAGGTGTTTCTATCTTGTCTGAAGTAGGATGTAGTTTGCCCCCGTTGAAGAAGCCTTCCTTTGCACCAACTCATTACAAACTTATTTCTAATCTTCTTCTTGAATAGGTTCATGGACTATGTATTGGTATTACCGCTTCAGAAAACTGGAGGAATCTGGATTCATGTAAGCTGAGCTTCAGACCTTGGCTTGGTACTAAAACAGTTTGGCCATTCTGGTTGATTTTTTTTTTCAAAAGGCAACTAGACTTTCTTGTTTTGTTTGAAGACGTTTCGCTTTTCATCCAAGAAGCTTCTTCAGTGAA
Source organism: Protobothrops mucrosquamatus (assembly GCF_001527695.2). Classification (NCBI taxonomy): domain Eukaryota; kingdom Metazoa; phylum Chordata; class Lepidosauria; order Squamata; family Viperidae; genus Protobothrops; species Protobothrops mucrosquamatus. The sequence goes on from NW_015386684.1 coordinate 1,160,904, forward strand.
CGCTGAATGGTGGAGAATGGAAGGGTTTATATTCCTTGAGGTCATGTGGTCGTTAGTCCTCTTTCTGATAGTTGTTGAGGTCACTTGGAGGTTTATCTTTGCCCTCAGGGTCACCTGAATCATGTAGTCTGCCATTTTTTTTTCCTGGAAATCCATTCATTCTCCTGCACCATTTGAAGGGTGTTTATCCCAAAGTGCATAGCTAAATATCTATGGAGATTCTCAGTCATCCAGGTCATGGTTGTCCCAAAGGTGCTTTCTTTCAAAAGGCAACTGGATGACCAGCAGAGTTAGCTCATCTGTTCCAGAGATTACTATAAATATTACACCAGTCATAGCAAATTTAAAGACCTGTTGCCATGGCCTTCATCTGCATAACTTGTACTAGCCATGAATCCTGGAGGACATCAAGTTGTGGACTCGCTCTTTCAGGGGAAGTCCAGACTTATCATTAGAATATACAGAAAACCAGATGGTCTTTGGACCAACAGACCAATATGATCTTGTTGTAGAACAACTTTATCTTAATTTATCTAATCCAGGCCTTACAATTTCCAAGCACAAAGTTCCATATATTTCTAGCCTGTCTCAAGGTGGCAATGTGTAACTGGATATCAACAGCATAGTGATGATATGCACCACAAACTGGCAGATACCTTCTCTAGGTGAGCTCATATAAATAGGTATATGAGGGAGCAGGGAAGGGATTGGTTCCTCACTAGCAACTTATTTTGTGCCAGAATGAGAATAATTTTGATAAACTTTATTATGACTTCAACAAGTACTGGGTGCTTCTATAAGGCCACTAATGGGAAAATGGCCCCAATTAACCAATGAAAGGTATGTATGTATGTATCTGCATTATCAGGGTAGAAAGTGAATGTCTAATGTTACTCTTTGAGCACAAAAATTGTGTATAATAAGTAGGCAATCAAATGAAACTTTAGTTGATTCAAGGAAAGTCCTATTTTACTAAGACGATAAATGGTACAGATAGGAAAGCAGTTACTAAGAGTGTGCATCTTGAATGCATGAGGTGAATGAGCACCAAATACAGGTAGTCCTTGACTTACGACTACAATTGTGCCCAAAACCTCTGTTGCTAAGTGAGATGTTTGTTAAGTGGGTTTTGCCCCATTTTATGATCTTTCTTGGCACAGTTATTAAGTGAATCTGGCTTCAGATTTTGCTTGTCAGAAGGTGGCAAAAGCTGACCACTTGACCCTGGGACACTGCAACCATCATAAATAACAATCAGTTGCCAATCCTCTGAATTTTGATCACATGACCATAGGGCTGATGCAACAGTCATAAATGTAAAAAACGGTCATACACAATGGTGGGATTCAAATATGTGAACAACTGGTTCTCTGTGTGGATGCCGCTTCCGGACGTCCATTCTGGGCCTGGGCAACAAAAAAATTAGCTACTGGTTCTGCTGAAGTGGTGCGAACCGGCTGAATCCCACCACTGGTCATACATCACTTTTTTCAGTGCTATTATAACTTTGAATGGTCACTAAATGAACTGTTGTAAGTCGAGGACTACCTGAGGTTTGAATCAAATCATTCAAGGAACCTTGAATATTAACTGTGGTAAAAGTTACCCTGTGATAAGATAGGGGGGACACAATAAACTTTACAAATACATAAATAAACAAACCGTATTTATGTGTTTTCCTAAGAAGTGTTACAGTCACAGTACGACAAACTATAACTGGTGAATTTATTGTATGCAATGCAACAAAATTTTACCTTTACACTGGAAATTTTGGTAAGTCAGTTTGCAGCAACAGAAGAACTACTCTTATTAAATCAAGCAAGGACAAAAACATTGCATAGGTCAGCCAGCAGAAGGCAGTCTTAGAATGAAACTTTGACTTGTCTATTTTCCTGGGTTTGGGTTGAAAAAAATTCTGTAGTATCTTTGGGCATCCTCAGGCTTGGATGAAAGAGTATGAATAAGTTTATTAAAAAGTTCTTCTATTTCTCCTTCTGCACAGTTTGTATAGAACCTTCAAGTCTATAGGAGAACCTTCTCTGAATTTTTATTTTTTTTTAAAAAAAAAGAAGGAACTTGTCTAACATATAAAATTATTGTGGCTGCCATAAAAAGCAACTTGCGATTCTTCTTCTTTTTTTTAAAGCAAGCAATAAACACTTAGCAGTTAGTGGAAATCTGGGGTGCTTGGTGCTCTCCGGGCTTGGTGATTTTCTTATAAACGTTTCATTATCAAATTAGGTAACATTATCAGTGCTAGTAGGAGTGGGGTTTACTCTTATTTTTATATATTGGTAGCTTGCCCTGTCAGTGTTGGGGGTAGTGTTCTTGTTTAATTGATGTTGTTGTTTAATTTAATTGATGGACAGGAGATAATCACTGGGCTACCTCTGATGGAGGTGGAAGTTCCACATCTGGGCAATACCATTACAGATTTCTACAAAATGATTCACACTATTACATGTTTCTGCAGGCCTAAACAAGCAAGCAAAAGCTCTACATAGGTAAAAAAAAATATTCTAATCTAGTCGACTCTCTATAAAAGAAAAGCCATTTGAGGTTTCACCTTCAGTGGGTAAGGGCAGAAGAGCAGTTCCCCAAATCTGCAAGAATAAGAAATGACCAAACAGCTATTCAATTGTATCTTCAGATTGGTCGTACCTCTTTGATTTACTGTAGCAAACTACACACCATGTGAAGCAAAATCCTGCACAGATGGCTCAGAGCTCCTACTAATGAGCCAAGACATATGCAAAAAAAAAAAAAAAAAAAAAAAAGACAGCTACATACTCTCCTGCCTTCATTTTCTAGTGTTTCTTCCCTGTAAACCTTGGCAACATTAATAATTGCAAACTTCAACTCCCAGAAGTCTGGAAGTTGAAATCCACAAGTCTTAAAGTTGCCAAGGTTGGGCACCCCTGCTGTAAAGCAGGAATCCCCAACCCCTGGTCCGTGGACTGGTCCCGGTCCGCGGCATGCCAGCAACCGGTCCGCACAAGCCCCATCCATGGGATACAGACAGCACACAAATCCATGCACTCTCCGATCCGTGGAAAAACCTCTCTCCACGGAACCTCCGATCCGTGGAAAAACCTCTCTCCACGGAACCGGTCCCTGGTGCCCAAAAGGTTGGGCACCACTGCTATAAAGGAAATCCTTGGTCAGTAGAAAGCTGTAATAAAAGATCTGCAACCAAAGCAATCAATCCC
>NW_015386684.1:1169112-1218575 GCF_001527695.2 Protobothrops mucrosquamatus
CCTGAAATTACATTTGCTGTGCAGTTGTTTGGCTGAGCTCTGCTAAAGTCTACTACACAGTCATTGATGCATTCACAATGACTATATAAAATGTGTTTAATTGGCATGAAAAGGCACTAATGCCGTGGTGGTGGGCTTCCATTATCTGAAAGGACATCTCATTTAATAGGTCCTACTAAAGAATCCACTAAATTTAGTAGATCTGGAGAAGAGTAAGAGAAGGTAGGAAATGACAAAAGCAGGGTGTGACACTTAGCATTTAAGCAGGCCATCAATAAACCCAATCTAGCTGACTGGAAATGTTCCAAATTTTTACAGTCCCAGAGGTAGCTTTGGAAATGTTTTTCTAATTCTAATCTTGCTGAAATATATTTCTCACAGTTTACCAGTTGTGAAAGTGACAGTGAGAATAATGCAATTCAGTAAACATGAGAAAATAAATAATTTGTTTCCACACATTTTCTCACAATGCAGTCACCTTCAGCTGAGATAATTACTCTGAAATGAGAAGGCACGTTTCACCACATAGGTTATGCACAGTTCATATAGTGAAATGGACTACATTTAGATATATACTCTTTAATGTGTTTCTTGCAGTTTAGTAAACCTTAGAGATGTCAGCTGCTGGCGGAGAACACACACACACCTGCATCAATATTCCTGTTAATTGTTATATTACAAATTATTAACATCTCCCTGTTGTGGGAGTTCAATTTATTCCTGTCAGGGAATTAATACACCTACACACTGTCACGAGTTTATAATAGATTAGAGCATTTGCCTTTCATAAACCTGGTTTGTTCAATGTAATTCCACTTAGTTCTACCAAAGCACAATACACCCCATGACACTGCCACAACAGAATGACATCTCTGCATTCTACTTATTGTTTGCAGTATTTATATTGGGATAAATGCAGATATTGTTAAAAGGCTGGTGGCAAGCTAGTAGTGGATTTGTTTATTGTGGGCTTTTCCCGATCATTAATGGTTGAGAATGGTGGGAATTGCTGTTGAGTACTTCTGAAGATCATCAGATTGGGGAAGGCAGATTTAATTGATAATTACATCATCATGCAGGTAAGGAGCCTCATCTTGAACCACGTTCATCGTTCAAAAAACAGATGACAAAGTACAATTTCAGATTTCCAACTGAAAAAGCAAACTAACTCCAAAGATATAGAACTGGATAGAATAGCCATGCTAGCCAAAAGTCTGTGTGGCTTCATTTGCTTCTTCCAGGTCTATGGGCAATTCTAAAGTGTGTCGCTTCCAGATACCCACGGAGGGGCACCTGCCCGGAGAAATGGCAATCGGTGGTGTTTTGCTCAGCCAAACATAAGGCCTCTAGGAATCTGGCATCTGCTTTACAAATCCAGCAACCATGCCTTGTTGGTGGACTGCCCTTGTGTGGCCAAGGCCTGTATTTGCAACAGTTCTTTTCTTTAGGCCAACATGGAAGAACAAGAATTAATATTAAAAAAATGAAACAAAGTAAGATTCAATGAAATATTTCATAATTTGTAGAGTTACACCAAAGGATAAGATCCAGCATTGCTTTCACATTACAGTTATAGTGGTGAGAAGAAACAGGAAGAGGGAATGCTATGTATGTGGCCTTGGGCTTCTGAACCAAAGGCAGGATGTAATTTTAACCAATAAATATATATACATCTATGTAGGAAGAGGAAGAAAATGAGGTGTTGTTTTCAAATGAAAACTTAAAATTGAACTTAAAACTATTCAGAGTTTTTTGCCCTAATTCTGATATCAAATTTGCCATGTGATGGTCATTTACAGAGTCAAGAACAGCCAGGAATATACCATTCACTCGTGGTTGGGGGCCCAAATTGGGTTTCCATATTTCCCCCACTTATGCAAGCTTGTGGTTGTCCATTCAAGCTTAGGATCCAAGATGCTTTCAGACAGGATCTCACTAGGTCTTCCAGTGGTATTCTGGAAGCTGCATTGCAACCAATGGACAGGGACCATACAAACTGTTGCACTAGGGAACAACTAAAATATATATTTTAGTAAAATTAAATTGGATGCAAGTAATACAATTACTGTTCAAAAACGTAACTTCCCCCTTCAGATACACTAAAAGTTACAATTCAGCAGAAATACTTGGGAGAGATCTTGAGGTCCAACTCAAGAGTTGTGAATACAGACAGAGAGAGAGAGAGGAGAGAGAGAGAGAGAGAGAGAGAGAGAGAGAGAGAGAGAGAGAGAGAGAGAGAGAGAGAGAGAGAGAGAGAGAGAGAGATCCACTTGTATATAAAATTACCTTTTCCAGCATCATAAAAGCTGACTTTTTCAACCACAGGAATATGGTAGAAGGGTTAGGAGGCAAAAGCCTCCTAACTGATTAAAATCTTGTCAATTTTAGGCAGCAAAAAAAAAAAGTACAGGAGGTACTATCAACTATGTAATTAAAGTCACAAAGCTGAGCTGGGTTTTTCCCCACAAAGATTAATTCTGAGGGATGGACCAGCCAGTAGCCCTGTTCACCTTACAAACTCAAGTAGGCCATAAGATAAGAATGGGTGTTTTGTAAAAATCCAAATCCCTGCTAATTAGCTAGCAAATTAATATGGAAATATCAGGGTGACCTTGGTCTGTGTAACCAATGGATCAACTGTCCCTTCTGATGTTTATGATCAAAACAAGGTCTTAGGTGCCTACTATAGAGGATTGGGCATTTAAAGTTTCAAATTTAGCAGAAATGGCTAAGATTTCAGCCTATGTGAAGGATTACTCACAAGAAAGATATATACTGGTTTGGAGAAGATGGATAGATTATATAGAAAAGAAATATGGAACTAAACATTTTCATTTGGTTTTTGAGTAAATTTGTGATTNAGTTTAGAAGAGAGCTAAAGGATGTTATAGAATTGTTAACTTAAGGATAATATAATTTAAGACAGAATATAATTATTGTATTGTAAACCCTGTGTGTAGCTCTGGGAAGTCGGGGGGAAGGGAGGGGGGTGGGGAAGGGTGGGGTATGAGGGAGGTGGGGAGTTATATTGTAAAAATTTTAAAAATTTTCAATAAAAAACAAAACAAAACAAAACAAGGTCTTAGAATAGAGATGGCCTAGGAACAGTTCCCATTCTCCCCACAGGCATTTGTGTTTCTACTTCCAGGGAGAAGAAAGCCATCCAGGGAGATTAAAAAGAGGCCTCCCCACTTTTTTTCAAATTAGTGCTACTCCAGAGCGTCCTTGTTTGTTTTGAAGAAATAAATAATAGAAATAGTAAGGAATGAGAAAGAATCTACTAACTTTCCAACCTCTTTTGCAGCAATTGGAGATTTTTTAAAAAAAGCCATCAACAGGTCAGGTCAAATCATGGGAGATCATTCAATCCTTGGGAATACGTCAATAACCTGGAACAAGGGATCGCTAGATTGCCAAGTCACACAAACATGATCGCTATGTAAAACATGCTTTTTTAATATTTCTGCATATATTTAGATAAACTATGTTTTATTTTGAGCCAGAGATTAGCACAAACAAATGCCACTGAAACCTATTACAGTATTGTATCCAAAGGTTTCAGGCAATCTCAGAAAATTCCAAGAAGTACAATGGGTTTTGAACACATTAAAACTGTTAATAGATAAGGTACATGGAGTTGCATCTCCATAGCAAATCTGTCTTTCCCTCCCTTCCTTGGGAGTTAAGGTCCACACATTTTAAACTTACCAAGTTTGATAAAGACTACCATAGACCAATATGACTCTCCTACAATAACCTAAAGGGGAAATCTAATACTAACCCCACCATCCTAAATCACTGTGTAACATGCAGAAGTGGGGCTTTTTACTTTTCATCCTTGCAACCAACTGCAGGAGGGAAGGGACAGAAAGGGTTGGATAGTTAAGTAAGTCAACCCCCCTCCAAGCACTTTGTCATGGTGGCACCAACGCCAATTATGCTATTGCGGGGTTTCATTCCCCCAAGAGTAAAAAAAAAAAAAAAAAAGCAGGAAATGATAGATTCCCAGCCTCCTTTGAAGTGGCTAAGAGTTTAATAATGGCTACTCCCAAGTTGATGGGCAAACATGAAACTGGTGTAGAAGATAAGTCAGTTAACCAGTAGCTTTATAAGACTGTAAAGTTATACCATAAAACAGTGTTTTTCATCCTTGGCAACTTGAAAATGGATGGACTTCAACTCCCAGAATCCCCCAACCATCATATTGAAGAGCTGAAGTCTACCCACTTTCAAATTGTCAAGGATCAGAAACATTGCCATAGAAAGTACCAATGTTGTGTGCAAACAAAATTTCCTTTGTTCTATCTCTATTTAATTAATGAGTGGTCAGATGATACATTTCCCAGTCTCATGTAAAACTAAATAAATTAGTACTCAGTATATTCATTCAGATGATCTAAGATACATGAAGACAACAGAATGTGGGTAAAGCTGCCTCAGTGGAATTTCCTTTACAATAGCAAATGGAAAGCATGCATGTAGATTTTAAAAGGTGTCTAACTAAGACCATGAGCTGTGGCAATAAACAGTAACTTCTTGTCCTATGTCCTGGGTGACAAGGAAGCCAATTTGGACATAGTTGTATGCATGTTAGTATTCTTCCAGCGGATAGTCATTTCATTGTATATTCATTTCTTCAATCCTTACCTTCTCGTGGTTCAATTTAATCCCAAGGGAAGACATGAAAGAGGTCTTTTCATTCAGGCTCTTTTAATAGCAATTCTACTACCACTACTAAGGAGAAGAGCTACTTTTGAGAAATGGCTGCAGACGCTCTTGTGCTCATCCACCCAATTTCTCTACCTACTAATGTGATACAATTGAGTTCGGACCATTTTTATCTAGGACTGTTTTGCAATTTATCCAGCTGTATTTGTGGTTTGTCTTAAAGCATTCTGCAGAATTTGGGAAGACTGGGGTATATAGCCAAGACCCAAAATAAAAAAGAACAATCTTTGGGAGAGGGAATGTGCTTGTCCATGCATTATGTTTTGACTCTGAAAACAGGCAATGTGGATTTAGCAGCACGGCCAGTAATGTCTTTTTCCTCTAAAAGCTAAATATCTGACACTTTTGAGTTTCACTTATTCCAACATTCAGTTGCATTTTAGTGCTCAGAGCCATAAGAATGCATTGAAACTTATGGAGCCTGACATTTTAACAATCATGTTGTAGAATGATTCATCACAATTTACTTTCTTCTCAAATATATCCCAGAAGAAATGTAATCTGGACCAGTTATTTGGCCTCAGTCTAAAGCCATAATCTGCTTCAATGAAACAGAATGCCATTCCATTTTAAATAGAGTTTACTTTTTATGTGATTGAAACCACTTCTGATTGTCAAAGAAAATAAAATTTATTTTCAACTTCTGCCCAAATTCCAGGAGAATACTTCTGTGTAATTTGTTTCTCTTGGGTCCAACTAAGGCACATGCAGCTGATCAGGAGCTCAAAGAGGAAAAAGTTGGAGGATGTTAACAATATACCCTTCAGCATCTCTGCTTAATTGTCTTTTAGGATATTAAGTGATGCTCTATTGTCTTTTTTTCTGTTAGTGTTTTCAGATATGAATTGTCATGCATTCCTTAAGTCTCTTGAGCGCTGTAGAATATAAAGACTAAGTGTGACTATACCAAACCATGAGTGACATTTGAGAAAAATGCTAATTAGACTAATTCTAATTCATAATTAAAACATAAAAATTAAGATGATTGTAAATAAGGTTTGCAGACCCTCCATGAAATTTTATCATGCAGCAAATTAAAGAGATATCCAACTACTAAGGGAAAATGACCTCTATTTAATTACATTCAAATCAAATCAAAATAAAAAATGATTCACCCTGATATCTTTATTTGATTTAATAATTTGTTTTATACTTAATTACATTATAACATGGGGTGGGGTAGGAAAGGAGAGGATAAAACGACAAGCTAAGCTAAGACAACATTTCTTCAGATAATATATAATTGATTTGTGGATTTCAGTATCATGGAATATACTGTAATGGCTTTTAGTTATGTTAGAATTGGTTAGCCACAATAATGCAGATGATATATTAACATCATTAACAGATGATGTATAAACATCTTAACAGAGTTTATGTATATATGGAATCCTAAAGTTGAGAGCACAATATTGTTGAATATTATCTGCTAGGAACAGCAATCTTTGGCAGGGTATTGGGGCTGCCCAGTGCTAATATTCTATAATAGGGCAGTGTACTATTCTACAGGAAGTATCATGCTGTCACCTTTTTGTTCTTTAAATGGAAGGTAATCTGCAGTAAAATTATTCCCATTGAGAAGCTGTAACCCAACTGTACAGTTAAGGAAACTTTATAAACATCTTCATCTTCACACTTCCAAGTTCTGACAATTTCATAGACGAAGACAGCGGGTTCAAGAAGACAGCTTGGATCAAGTTGTGTTCTATTGTATGGAAATAAGGACATTCCCAGCCAACACTGAACTTTCTGCTTCAAGGCTTCATTGACACTTTCCCTACCCTGTTATGTTGTCCCTCTGCTCCTGTGTGTGATCTCCAATATAGTGAAACAATAATATATCACTAGAGCTGACCCTTTGGCCTTTATGAATTATCTGTTTTAGAAAGACGTGAAACCACCTTTTATATCCCACATAATAGATATTTAGACATTGTGGATCAATACTGAACAAGTTTGCTACTTATAGCAAATAGGTGCCAAAGGGGCATTCTGATGTTGACCTCTGACTCTTGAGTTGACAAGAAATCTATCGACAGAAGGGAAAAATAGGTAAGGCATTCAGTTTCAGTTTATAAATACCGTTTTGTGTCAAACAACAGCATTTTCTCTCCAATGGATTTTTTTTTTCATATTTTAAAGGCTGGAGGAAAGATTTCCCTAAATGCTTTAACTCTGACCAATATAAAATTTATAACTAGATGAGTGTGCACGACTGAAAAAAAAAGCAATATTTGCATGACATGTTTTCCCATCTGTTACTTATCTTTCTACTGTCAACAAAGACTCTGTCCATTATTAAATAGATTGTAGCCTGTAACTGCACCAATGTCTGAGCAAGAATATCTCCGAGGCTTCTCAAGATTAAGGTACCAAGTACACACAGAAAATATTTCCATCCTAGGTTAACTTAGATACTCCATTATTGATTTTTCTAAAGATATTGGATGTAATTAATATAGAATGTAATGAAATCAATTGATAGTAATTGCACTGACTGTTGATATAATAACGTTGCCGCATTATGTTCATTAGTGCAAGAATACGTAATCAGAGAGAGGCTGATTGTTTAGCTTGATCACGGAATAGAATAACTAAGTTATTCTGCCCCAGAAAGCTACACAACCCACAATTTATTTGGTTGAGACAATTAACTTTGTCATGTTGGGCTGAAATGCAATCTATGCGAAAGTGGCATGGGGCTGTGGGAGAAAAAAAAAAAGCTCTTTTCAAGGAATATACCAAACAATGTACACACTGTATTATCATGTCACACTCCAACAGCACCGCATTGAAGTCTCAGTGGTATTCCTGCTGTTAAGCACCATTGAAAACACATTTGTTCTGACTGTTCTTTTCTTTTAAAACTCCTCTCATCTTAGCCAAGATGAATCACTACGGGATCTACACTGACTTTTGAGGGCTGAGTCGGGCCTTGAAGTTGCAAGCCATCTCCTATGGCTCAAACTTTTTAATTAATTTTAACACAAATGCACAAATGAGAGTTAATCACCAAGCCACGGCACCCTTTAATTTACCAAGCTGAATCACTAAAACCTTCTCCTTGGAATCCTTGGAACCCTGACCGAATGCCGTGCTGCTTAAAATAGGCCCCTCAAGCAGACTTTGGTGTATCTGGGATTGGTTTTTCTTTTCCTTTTGCTTAAAAAGTTGATTCAGGCAACTGTTAAAAATTGTCCTGTCCTGTTTGAGATGGAGAGGAGCAGGGGCAGGAATGGTTGAGAAGTGCACGATTAAATGTATTTAAAACAAACCCTTAAGATGGCTAAGCACAAATGAGGCTTTAGAAGAAGTCTTCCCAAAAAAACCCACTAGCAATGGAAATACTGCTTTTAAACAATCAGGATAAACCAAGTACATCTTAGATAGTCTAAGCTAGATTATAAGTCATTCAATAAGAGGAGAATGATAAGGGAACCTGGCTGGTTCCAATCAATGGTTTATCCTGATTTCATTCTGGAAAGATGAGCCTTTGCCTCCTTCAATAGGTATCTCCCAAAAGCAATTTAATAGACAGTTATCAAAGAGAGATATTCTTTACTAAGTTGAAATTAGGCTAAGTCATTATCACTGATAAAATAGTGAACAGAGTACAAAAATATTTTTATTTATGTGTTAGAGAGATTCATAACCTACATTACCAAGATGATATGGCCAGCCATCAAATTCTCAGGTATGATATCACAGAGTTCCTCCAAATTTCTCATCAAACTGGTGTGTTTGGTGGGTTTCAATTGGAAAAATAATTAAATCAGAAGGGAATGATCCTATCCACTGTATTTAATTTTAATTTCATTTGAACAGAGTTTAAATCAGATCTATTTTCACTTTTTCCTAGCCTATCTGAATTTTTTGTCTCGGTGCTATCCATAACTTTGTTCTGCTTTCTCCTTTTAGGAATGTAGTCCCAGCATATCATTTAAAAGCCAAATACAATTCTGAAAAAGATGGGTTGGTCCTATTCCATAACTTGTAGTCATATGTATCTAGAACATAACATTATATAGCTTAAGCAATATTGTTGAGACATATTTGTGAGAGGAAAAATATTTTACCTGTTAACTGGTATTACCAAACTCTGGATTCTTGGTTCTGAAAGGAATGCTTTACTTTTTTTTATTTTACTTTACTTTACTTTACTTTACTTTACTTTACTTTACTTTACTTTACTTTACTTTACTTTACTTTACTTTACTTTACTTTACTTTACTTTACTTTACTTTACTTTACTTTACTCTACTCTACTCTACTCTACTCTACTCTACTCTACTCTACTCTACTCTACTTCAAATTAATTCAAGCAAAGTGCAAATGTCAACTGATTAACAACATTGGGTATGTAACCAACTATTTCACATTTTCAATTGTTTTAATGAAATCTACACTCAAAAAGGCCTGATATCCAATCATGTAATTAATTTGATTTTTCTTTCATTTTCTTAATTTAAATTGCTATTTAGTAAAAAGCTCCTCTAAATCTTATTGCTCTTGCTGTTGTTCTTGAGTGCCTGGTTTTCTACATTCAATGTGATTTGGACTATGGATGAAATAGCAATAGGTAATGTGGTCTCTATAAGTCCATCAATACATTCTTTGGGGCACATTAAACTTCATGCTGTGCTTGCTGACCTTATCCTCCTCTTTTTCCACCAAACAAGGAAAAGAAATATATTAAAATTGATATGAAGGATCAACTTCACCAATTTGTCTCTTGGCAAAAGAATATTTGCCTATCGCACCTAGAAGCTATTTTGTGAATAGGCAAGAGTCAATGACAGCTATTTTGTGATGGTGCCCACTGCATGCATTCAAAATTCAAAATCTGTTCATCATCTCAGATTGTTTAGTGTCTGTTAGATATTTGCCAAGGCTTTCCATACCTACAAATATACCAAGTCCCAGTTAAATGTGGTTTAATAGGGCAAGAAAACAAAGCAAACAAACCTCACGGACTTTCATCTGATGCTATAGCCAAGATATCTTTTCTCAAAAGTAAAATTATTTTGGTATTTTTGACATTGAATTAAACATTTTCTTTTATATATTTACAGTCCCTTTGAAGAATAACCATAATAACCATAATCACTTAAGTGAGATGAATGGTGCAAAAATGTAATAAATAAATATTATCAACTTTTTTTAATTTTTTTTTTAAATTAAATGGTCTGCATGTATCCTATAATCCATGAAAGAAGGATAACTAAAAAAAAATATGTTCTGCAATGCTTGGACTGTTTGGTTATTTGTTCTATTATTAAGTAGAAGCTCACATTTGCTTTCTTTATTCTTTATTGTAGAAACTAATGGCTGAAATTAGGTGTGTTCAGGTCCTGGGACTGAAAAATATGATATATTTCATGAGATACATAAAGTTCTTTACGAAACAAATAATTTTTGTAGCTGAATCCTATCCAGAACAGATCTATCAATCCCTGTTGCTGATATGAGACAAATAGTAATATGAATCCAGTGGTTTATGTTTGAATTTTAAGTAGAACCAAATCACTGCAGAGAAGAAATGAATGGGATTTTATGTGTTTTGTATTGAACAAAATAACTTGAATTTGTTTCAAACTGTACAAAAGACAAATATCAGACAATCAGAAGCTACACTCCTACGTAGAATTATTTTGACACAGAGAGACGTAATTCAGTGAGACTTATTTCCAAATAAACATGCAAAAAATTACATCTACTAAAAAACCATGATGGATTGTTATTCATTTAGTGAATTCTAGTCATTATTTAAATGAGAGAAAATTGGCTAAAGAGCTATTAGGATAATATAGTTAATTTAATTTAATAAAATTATTAAAGGATTCTCCATTAACCTGCATTTGCTCAGAATGCCAGAGGGATGATTTGTCAGAATGGAATAGTATAATACCTGCAGTGGCTAAAAGAACCATTTTTCAACCAATTAAGACTTGCTAGAATATCAGAAAATCTGGCATTCATGAAGTATGAAATGCCTGATTAAATATTATTTCAGCCTCGAAATATATCCATGCGTATTGCAGCGCACTGAGGCATGTTGGTCAATAAAACTGATCAAATATTTTATGAGAAATTTCAAACTATAATTAAGGAGTGCTAAAATAAGCAAAATCTTTCCCTGGACCAACATCCATGGTTGTTGGGAGTGTATAGAATTTCCAATTATGTAGGAGGATTCATTGGGCACATTCATCTTTAAGGGTTGGCATAGAAAGTTATTATTAACATTTAATCTTATCTTTTTAAATTGGGATTTCATTTAAAACGAAATGCCATCATTTGGCAATTGGCCCTTTCTAGGTGTCCAAATTCACTCAGGGTTTCTTTTATCAGTGTAAACGGAGAGAAAATGCTCACTTCTCAAACATTCTGGTTGATTCTGTCTTTCAAATTCAAAATATAATCGAAAGCTGGATTCACTCCTCATTCTACAACAATGATGATGAAAATTACAAGGATTACAACACAATGCAGTCCTTTTGATGTGCATGATTGTTACTTGCTTTGCATCATTCTGAAATGAACAAGGGAGGGGGAAAAATCAGTTGCAAATAAAATAACTGTCCGGAAGATTATGACTGCCAATCTGGCAAGGCTAAGGTCTGGGAGAAAACCGGGAATTTTCTGCACAGAGGCACCAGCAAAGGTTGCTGCTCACTTCATTAAAAATATATGCCAGCTAATAATTTAATTGACTGGGAGAAGTCAAAGGGGAAGCTGCAACTGTCCCAAGAGAGGACTACATTTGCTACTTTATCTTGGATACAGCATGTATCTGTTTACTTACTTTTCTCACAAGTTGAAATTCATATACATCAACTGGGTCAGTATAAAGTCAGTTTGGTTGAAGGAATGGGGAAATTTTGAAAGTCTTATATTTAATGTGATCTTAATTTTCCATGTCACAAAAGCTTCAGAATATTATTGATTTGGCTTCTTACTTTTTCTTGGAATAAAAAGAAAAGGGTTATTTTACTGTATCTACGGACTTGCTTTTTTAAGAACCTGTCTCAAATTTGGAAATGCTTCTTTCTTTTCTCACACATTCAGAGTTTGACAAGGAATTGGATAGGCTCATACAAATTAATGAGACGAGAGAGGGATTTGATTCAGTAGAAAGCTCCACAGCATTCAGTAGGATTTTCTTGCAGGATTATAAGCTTGGTGTCCATAAAGTTTCAAATGATGTGGGTTTAACTGTGGCTTAGTTTAATGTACTATTTTCATGCTACAGAACATGAATGCATCCATAGAAAAACCAAGTCTCAGTATTTAGTCCCAGGCTCTTTCATTTAGTTAAAATGTATATTATAGTTTGCAAAAATGAAAAAAAAAAAGCCCAATATATACACATCCCCGAATCAGATAGTTATTTTTCATAATCATATATGTAAGTATGTGTGTATATTATGCCTATTTTAACCTGCTTTTCTATTTGACAATTCAAAATGTTTTTCTCACACCTAAAGATGTATTTATTACTGAATGTACCTGAAAGAAAAAGTAGTTGCACTTTTACCCCCAAAATAATTTACAATTAAAATAGGAATCTGAGAAAATGGTAATAAGGTTAAGAACATTTGTTTGATTTATTTTGTGCTAAGGATCATGCTTTTCTATCACAGTCGTTGCCACTGATGTTATCATCATCTTCAGCCATTTTTAAACAGCTTTTTTAAAACTAGTTTGCTGCCAAACTTAAAATGTTATTTTGTTTATGCGTTTTTCTGCTGCCCACATATGTAGACTCTAGGCATCTAACTTAATAAAAAAAATCCACATAAAATCCAAGCATTCTCAAACCACATTCACCCCTTAAATAACATCCAATCATCATCAATGCCCCCCTCCCCCAGTCATTGGTTGAATGCCCATTAGAAAAGAAGCAATTTAAGGGATTTTTGGAATGTCAGGACTAAGGAGGCTGGGTGCATCTCTGGGGGTAGTGTATTCAATAAATTTGGGGCCACCACTGAAAGGCCTATGTTCTCCTCTGAAAAAGATGGGTCCCTGAACAGGCCATCTCTTGAGACTTTTGAGAAGACAAAATCATTCTGAGATTTGAGAACTGAAAATCATTACAAGCATTATAGATATGTTGCAAATTGACACACTTTCTCTAATGGTCCAGAACCAATTTGATGTAGTAGTTAAGTTACCAGGCTAGAAGATGGGAAACCAAGAGTTCTACTTCCACCTTACACACAAAGCCTGCTGGATATTACAATGGCAAACCACTTCTGAAACCTTACTGAGAAAACTGCAGGGACTTGCCAGGCAGTTGCCAGGAGTCAACACTGACTCGAAGGTGCACACACACACACAAACAGTGGTTCAGATTATAAACAATTAGACAAACTCCCAAGAATTCAGTAACTCCTGAAAAGTAATTCTTTACTAATCAAAAGGTTAGGAAACTGTAATCAAAGAATTCTAGTGATTGCTTTGCTTTGAGAGCAAGAATAATATCCAAACCCTTTCGTGACTCTTTCTTGTTGTTGGTCTATGTAATGTACTATCTGGCACCGTTTCTGCATTTTGCATTTAAAATGTTCAGATTTCTTATTATGTTATTTTCACTGATCATGTGAGAACTAAAACAAACCTGGGCTCCTAGTTGGAAGAGCTTCAAATTTAGTAGCACCTACAACTTATAATTTAAAAAAAGAAATCAGATGAAGTCTCTGTTTTAATTATGTTCTGCTGGCTGGTTGGTATGGCTCTCAAAAAGCAATTGCTTTCCAGGGTCATCAAAGTGTTCTAAGACACATGCATGCATACCAAAAACATACCAGTAGTACACATGCACGTATATGCTCACCGAACTCATATTGAAAAGTGTTCTCTCTCTCTCTCTCTCTCTCTCTCTCTCTCTCTCTCTCTCTCCCCCCCCCCCGAATCTGATGAGTTGCTACATGTTCTGCATAATAGTATCATTTATCTGGAGAGAAGTCTTGTCCATGCTCTGGAAGACCAGGAACATTGATGTTCCCACCTCAACTAGGCCAGAAACAGTTGACTGAGATCTTGCAAAGAAACGGGGCTATCATTTTCAAACCAGGGAAGGGAGGGTATAACCCTGTGGGCAGGAGTGACATTTGTTCTATCATAATGAGAAATTTTAACTCCGGCAAAGTGAAATATGGATATTAAGGTACAAGTGCTTAAGACAGAATCTATCCTCGGTGGTTAGGCCTTTATCTTTTACCATCTGTCACCTGAAATTCTTAAGTTGACTGCATCAAGATTATCCTGTAGTTCCATCTTCAATCCAGACAGAGGGCCAACAAGGATATTGTCATACTCAATCATGACATGTACTACTTCAGGCCTAGATTTCCTTTTTAAAGCATTGTTGTTTCCAAAAACTATTTTCATTTTCCACCACAATGTGTCACAAAGCCATGCATTCTCATTTTGTCATGTCTCTGGGGAATGACATATCAGGTTCGTGATAAGACACATCTGCTTAGGTCATTTATGTTGCTTAAGATCCATCAACATGTCGCTGACTGGTTGAGTCAAAGGGACAGGAAATGTTAAATACTAGGCACATCTCTTCAGTTAGGGAAATGTAAAAGCAAGTTAAGGAGTTCTGTTCAGAAAATGTGAAAGATGGACAGGAAAATTCACCAGCAAAGTGATTCCTTATTTGCTTATTTTTTTTAAAAAAAAAATAGTGTTAACTTTGATTTTTTTTTCCAATGTCACTTTTGCACATCATCTCCTAAGTAGTTTTCTTATTTAACCTCCATGGAAATTATAGGATATTCTCCTTAAGGTGATCTTTGTACAATCTGATTTGATTTCTTTGGATTTTCACAAAAGAGTGTTTATTATTAAAATCAATTACGCATTTTGATTTTTTAAAAACATTTTGAAGCAACCATTGCTACCAGTAGGTACTTCTCTATTTTGAAAACCGGTCCTCCCAGAATATTTACAGCAGTTATGAATTATGGATAGAGTGATGGGCTTCTTTCAATCTCTGAGAACATCTATGCCTTTTATTGAAATAACTATTTTTAAATTTCAAATTATCTATTGTCTAAACCAGCATCCTTATTTGTCCACAGTGCTTCTGATTGAGACACCACCCATATTAAAATGATGATATTATTTAGCTAGGATGAGAAGGATGAAGTATGTTTGTCTAACACTTGGATAATGAAAAGCTAAGTATGTTTATTCACTCAAAAAAAAAATCTTGAAAACTTTTATTTCATTTAAAAGAGACAGAAAAAAGCTGACAGTCCATAAAAAATTCATGTACAGCCTTAATTCTCCCCAAATGTCTTCAGTAATTGGATAAAATTTCTAGCAAGTGCCAGGTATTTAGAAAAAAAAATGTCTCCTGACTTTGGTGTTATAATCCAAAAAACTCTCATTAGTTCTTGCGATGTATTTAAATATAATTTCTCCCTCCCAAGTATTAAGGTGATGAAAAAGATTTTAAAATGATCCTATAACCATCGCTACAAGTATTTTACATTCACTGACCTTTCATGTAATTTGGTATATTCCTTTGGATGTCTATTCCAAGTATGTTGGGTTAGAACATGATTTATAAACAGTATTCATTTGAGAACTTTTTGCATACTTTGCCCATGCCATCCTATTCTGTTTCTGGTCGCACTTATTTGCAACTTTTAAAAACATTTTGTTTTATGCAAATTGTCATTCCTCCTCTCTTTTCCACCTTTTGAAGCCAAAATGTAAGGAATTTATAGAGGCCTTTCAGTCTATGGAAGGAAGACAGGTAGCTCTTGCTTAATGACTGCACTGTTTAGCAACTGACAAAGTGACAGTGGTAGTGGAAAAAATAACTTTACAACTGGTCCTCACACTTACGATGATCACAGAGTCCCCATGGTCATGTGATTGAGATTCAGGCCCTCCGCAATTAGCAGGCATCTACAACTGTAACAATGTCCTTCCGTCCTATGGTCACAATTTGCATGCTCAACAACCTGCTTCTGACAAACAGAATCAGTGGAGAAGCTGTCTGTAGAAACTCAAGCAGCACTCATGTGACGTCTCACTTAACAACTGGGTGTGACTTGCTTCACAACCATGGTAAAAGTGAAGTTGTTAAGCAAGTTCACATGATGTGTCACTTAATCATCATGTTAATTAGTGATCGCTTTACCAATCACCAGTTGTGGCTGTTAATACCTGTGCATAATTTTTAGCTCTTCAGAAAGTCTAGCAGTCTTATATGTCTAGTGTAAAACATAGGCTCAGGGACACCAAGGGATGGAGCAGCCTGCCCTGCTTCCCCAGTGCCAGTTCTGGAGCCCCAGATGTCTTTGAAAAATCAGAGTCAGGCACAAAAGACCAGGTCCACATTTCAAGGATTCAGTTAAACTGATTTATTGCTATAGTCTATGTACAAGAATCTTCTCAATTAACAATCAGTACCCTCTTAAGTTAGATAAGGGCCAACATCATTCAAGGGGGTGGGTGGAATTTAGTATACTTGTGGCTACATATGGATTCCAGACTGATCCCTCTTTTAACTCCACCCCAGATTCTGCCACTCCTTCTCCCACAGTAACTGCACAAAGGGTGATGCGGGATGAGGGAGATGGGGTGGAGTCCAGTGGGGTGGGAAGTAGGAAAATGATCTACAGAGTCCCCAAGGGGCAGGAAGGGGAGCACGGGGGCCTCTGGGGGTGGGAGAGGCCCAGGGCAGGCAACCCTAGGCCTGCACTAGGCCTCCCAATGCCTCCCTCACTCCAGATATCCCATGCTCTGCTTAACAATTGTATCATGGAAAGCAGGGGTGAAGGTTATTAAGCAAGGCAATCCCCTGGTCACCTCACTTAATGACCATCACTACTTGCGACTGAAATGAGCAGGCTCCCTTACAGTTGATCCTGCTGGAAGTCATAAACTGCCACAAGGCACTTTATAGTTTGATATTGAGGGGATTAATCTATCAAACAATGCAAATATACCTGCTATCCACCTTTCATTAAGCAATCCAGAATATAAATTGTTCCTTATCCCACATCTTATTTCTTTGCTTTGGAGTTTCTAATTCTAATTCTAGTTGAAGTTAGTACAATTTCTATAGTAGAGGTTGTCTTGTTTTTTTTAACCGTTGGTACCTGCTGGCAATTCTAAGCCTCCACTGCCTTTGTCATTCATGGCCCTTTCCAATCTTCTCAGCAAAATGCTGTTATCCTTAGCAAGACCTTCTGATCGAGTCCCGATTGTTTTGGTTTTATTGAGGAATTTCCCCCCAAGCAGTTATTTTCCTTGATAGCATCTTTCAACCACATCAGGAGCCATGGTCATTTCAAGCTCAGTTGTCCCAGTGCAAAAATGATCTGCAACTTCCTAAGGTTCAATAGCAGGAAAGTATTTAATGCTATCTTATCTGAATCCCCTGAGTAGGATGGAGGCTTCTTCTCTTAATATTCCATTATGTCTGACATGCTCTTGTCAGCCATGCACAGATATTGGATCTTGCACTCTGGCCTCCTAGGTTATCATGTGTGCTTCTCCACACACACACACAGACCCACACACACAATTCCCCACTCCAGTGTTCTACCACCTTCTTTCAGCTGAGATTTGATGCTGGAAAAATCTCTTCTTTTGCTCATCAGCTTATGGAGAAAGAAGCACTTTTTTAAAATACCGGCAACAAATGGTATCTTTGGACCAGAGAGTAAAAAAACAGGATTGGATTAGAGGCATGTTTAAAAGTTAATCAAGAAAAAGAAAAGAAAAGGATGCACACAAGTCAAGATGGCTACAAAGTGAGTGTCTTTTTCATCTCCATCTTCTCCAGGCTGAGCTGATAGCTCCATGCATTTTTATTGCATCCTTATGAATTAAATGGTAAAACTCTACCGTTCATCTTGAGCATTCATCAGCGCTCAGAACCAGTCTCCGGGGAATGACTGATGAAAAAAAAAATGAGATGCAACATCCTCAAGCAAACTGACTAGTATACAAGAAAAGACTAGACCAATTTTCCCCAACTCAGTAGGCTTCCTAAATGTAAATCCTACTCTCATAAGTTCCAGTCAGTGTAGTTAATGAAGAGTTGGAAGCCCAACCCAGGTAACAATTTGTACAGGCCTGGGCTAAAGAATGGAAACACAACCCTAAGGAGGACATTAGAGCTACATGATTAACTTGAAAAAGTCAATACACTACAGCAAAATGGACTTGGAAAAGCCAAGCTAGAAAGTATCTTACAAGTAGTCCTTGACTTACAGCCACAACTGAACTCAAAATTTCTGTTGCTAAGTGAAATATCTGTTAAGTGAATTTTGCCCCATTTTATGACTTTTCTTGCCACGGTTAAGTACATCACTGCAGCTGTTAACTTAGTAACATGGTTGTTGTTAAGTGAATCTGGCTTTGCTTGTCAGGAGGTTGCAAAAGGTAATCACATGACCCCGGGACACTGCAACTGTCATAAATATGAGTCAGTTGCCGAGCATCCGAATTTTGATCATGTGACCATGGGGATGCTGCAACGGTCGTAAGCCCTATTTTCAGTGCCCTTGTAACTTTGAACTGTTGTAAGTCAAGGACTACCTGTAGTTATTTATTATTTCCTGCCTTAATTATTTATATAAGTAACTCAACGTGGCAAACATATCTAATATTCCTTCCTCCTATTTTTCCTCACTACCCCCCTATGAGGTGAATTGGGATGAGAGAGAGGGACTGGGCCAAGATCACCCAGCCAGCTTTCATGCCTCAAGCAGGATTAGAACTCACAGCCTCCTGGTTTCTAGCCTGATGTCTTAACCACTAGACCAAACTGGCTCTCAGAGGAATGTGTTCTGGGCTAACTACCCTGTTACTATACTATGTTAGCAATGTCAATGACAGATAATGTCCCTGTTGAGGTGTACTGTGTTTTGCCAATCAAGTCTGAACATTATCATAGGCTACTACTTCATCTGAAGATGTCTTTTCACTTTTTTGGAAAACGTACTGTTTGCATTTTAATATAAAATAAATAAAGGCATGCTGGTGGAAGGTTCAAATCTTGAAAAGAAATGAGGTTTTCAACAATATCCCAGCTGTAGACATAGATATTTCACTCAGTAAAATCAAACTCACAAAACAGTCAACGTTAAATACTTTGTAAGTCCTAGTGGTATAAAAAGGAGGAACAGCTTCATTGAAAGCTACGCAGAAGACTATAAAATTTCTAAAATGCCACCAAGCCACACCTATGGCAGCACCAGATACTGCTGACAGTGTAGATTCAGACAAAGAAACTATGAAGTGCAATTTATATGCAAATGAAATGTTAATCTACAAGACTAAAATTCAGTAAGGTAAGTCTGTGCCAGACAAAAACCTTTTGGACCTTAGGCCATTTTATGACTTTCACTTCTTACAATTTGTGTGTCTCTGTGTCAGTTTCTAACATTGTAAAATTCTTAAGATTTCACATTGCTGTTCCCCAGCTTTGGATCTGATTCTGTCTTTGGGATTAATGGATAACTAATATCCCAAATCATTCTATATAAGAATAAGACTGCTATTATCAGGGAATAATCATGTCTGAAAACAATGAGATATACTGCAGTATAGGTATGTATAACATTATTATGTAAAGGGAATATTTGTCTCTTCTGCTATTTAACTTTTATTTTTCTTTCTTTTTTTTCTTTTTTTCTCCCTCCCTCCCTCTTGATTACAGCAAGTAGTGTGCTGAAAGCATTTTCAGATTTGTTTTCATCAAATTCTGTGGTGTCTCTCTGCCCCTAAAATGCATAAACTATTTAAGTATACTTATTGCTCTTTATCATATTAGAAGTACATTATGATTTATGTACTTAGGCTAAGACTGGCTTATCTGTAAAATGTATTGTGTCTATACAAAATAATGCTATTCTGCTAATTTCATTTACATTTTTTTAGCATTTGCATTGATAGAAATGGGAAGTTGCTTTTAAAAAAGAAGGAAAATTTAATCAATTCCTCATCTGTAGAGCAAGTGTTCTTCCATTTATCAATCAATCAGATCTTTATTATGCCCTTTAGGTCAGACAACAGTACAATAAAAATACATAAACCTATAATTATTAACAAAACTAAAATGTAGACATAGAATACAATAACATTACCGGAAATAAATTAATATAGTACAGTATACTCTCTACAGGGGCAGTTCTTTAAAATTAGATCAATATAATAGGTCTTCTGAGATTCCTTTTAAAGAGAGCCACAAAGAAGCAAATGGCTTAGGGAAGCGGTTCCCAACCTTTCTGGCACTAGGGACCAGGGAGTCGGTTTTGAGTGCAACCTAAATCCCACACATGCTCAGGTGAAGCTTGTTTGCCCGCCGATTGTATGGCCCAGGTCCTAATAGGCCACGGACTGGTACTGGTCTGTGGCCCAGGGGTTGGGGACCCCTGGCTTAAGGTTCCATGGAGCCATTTGTACATGGCCATAAAGTTTGCTGACAAGAAATGTTTTTATATTGTCCCCCACAAGACTATAGAGAGTAGGGCCTCTAACCTGGCCAAGATAAAAGCCCAACAAAAGTTCTGAATTAGAATTGAAGAGAGAACTTCATGCCAATTTAAGAAACTCCATGAACTCCAGGGTTGAATACTAGGCTTAGACTAATAAAGTGAATGTCCCAGATGACTCCTGGCATTTTCAGTGGACATAGGCTTTCCAAAGGGACTGATAAAAGAGAATATCTGTAATATTTAACATTAGACCAACAATCAAGAAGCAAGCAATAGCGCAATAAAGGAACTGCCAAACAAGTTAAGAGTAAACAATCAAGGAACCACCAAGACCACTCCCACCAACAATGATAGGGCAAACCACTAGAGCAGACATGTCAAACATAAGGCCTGGGGGCCAGATGCGGCCCGTGAAGTGGTTTCATGTGGCCCGCGAAGCCATCCTGGAAACGTAAGGGAATGGCCCCTGCTGCCTTGGCCCTGGCCCAGACCGTCCAGGAGCCAATGTACAATTTTGTGGTGGCCATCTATGCTGAAATACATTCAGTCTTAGCTCCACAAGGCCGACTAGAAACAGCGAGGAACCAGCCCCTGCCGCATTGACCCTGCCCCCTGGGTGCATGCTGGGGAGGTGTCACCCTTTGTGAGGAATGAAGAAATGCACCATGCCTTGGCGTTTGCCCCAGTCCCACCTCCTTCTACCAGAGACCCTCAGATTTGTCTCACTCCTGCCCAGGCCCCCACAGGCATCCTTGATGCGAACAATGTAGAGCTGGCCATGTCCACCCAGTAGGCCACACCCACTCCATCCATGCCCACCCAGTAGGCCATGCCCACCCAGTAGGCCACACCCACCCTGGCCACACACCCCCGACCCCCCAAGGGCAACCGCAATACTAATGTGGCCCTCAATGAAATTGAGTTTGACACCCCTGTACTAGAGTACAAAATGAGAGCAAGTCCCATTCTCTGCCCTACACTGATGATATTATCTAGTTTGGTAATGAAATATCTGCAATAAACAACCAAGCTCAGAGAGCACCAAGCACCCCATTCTCCAAAGAGAGACGAAGACTGGAATTTGCCATTAGGTCATGTTAACCATGTTGATTTTCGATTGTTTATAAGACCATTTACTGTATGTGTCAGATCATGGAGGGCTTGCCTGCAATTATCCCGTCGTTCATTGTAAAACCATGTCTCCTACCCCTACTACTTTCCAATCTTCCCACATATCAAGCAACTTCTTCCGCACTGTTTCTAAAACCGGGAAGCAAGGATACATGGTAGCTGCAGAGAGCTGTGGAATAGAAAGTGACAGTAAGAGTGCCTTCTGCAACAACAACAAAAAGTGAAGAACACAGCCAAAAACAGCCTAAAGCACCTTGAAAATGAGATAGGAAGATCAGAGAAGCAAATCTCAGGAAACTGAGGAAGGCATTTCATCTCAGTATTAACATAAAGCATTTATCTCAGTTTTATTTCCAAGTATAACCTATTGGTCATCAGTGGAACTATGTATCTGTTAAATAACATAATTAATGCAAGATTTTTGTCCAGCTTTGATTGGGGCATTGCAGTCCTATCTGAAGCAGACCAGACTGGTTACTGCAATTCACTCAGGGCTGCCTTTAAAGAGCATCTGGAACCTGCAGTTGGTACAAAATGCAGCAACCCATGCGTTAACTGACATCAGATGCCATGAACTCATTACACATGTGCTACAGGTCTCGCTTTGGTTGACAAAGGTTTCTGCTGCAATTTAATGTATTGGTTTTAACTTATAAAACTTTATAGGCTTGGTGCCAAGGTACCTTCAGAATGATCTACTTCAACTAAAATCAACTCAATCAGCAAGAACATCTCCGGGAGAATTACTTATAGCTCTCCACTACTGTCAAGTTGGGAAAGTGAAGCCAGGAGGAAACAGGTCTCAGTGATGGCCCCATAATTTGGAATAGGGTCTCCCAAGAAATAGATTTGCATCATTATTTTCCTTCTGGAGAATTTTTCTGGAGGGAATTTTTTTTATAGAGGGAACACTACATATGTTTACCTCCCTCTGTGAGGGAATTGGGCAGGTTCAAAATTTGAATAAATAAATAAATACCTTACTTAGTCGCTGATTTTATTTTTTATATATGTCCTACTACTGTACTATGGGTCTTTTATGCTTTTATATTTTGTATTTATGCTTGAACACAGCTGAGACTTTGATTGCAACAGTTGGGAAAAATTTGTAGCCGTTGGGAGAAATCTATTAAATAAATAAATAGATAATAAAAATAGCGGAAAGAGATGATTTAGCACCTGTTATGCAGACCTCATTGAGGCAGCAAAACAAAGCAGTTTGGCGGCTGCCATTTTGTCCCTGCCCATAAGCAGATCCATAGAGCTCAAAAGTTAAGTGTGATGGATGATGGGCATGTGGGAGCAGAACCAAGAGCTGCAGTGTCCTAGTAGGATGGGATGGGGAAAGAAAAGCGCAGTGTATGTGTGTGTTGCAGTGTCCCTGTGGTTAATCATAGAGTGTATGACTGCGGGGGCACGACAGCTATTGTAATATGTAATTTTGGGCTGTCTGATGTATCTTTGAACATTCGTTAAGTGACCTATCATATCTCAAGGACCACCTATATTTGTTTGTTTTTATTTATAGATTACTATCCAAAATATGAATGGATCATGGGGGAAAATCCCATCTTGCAATTTATTTAGTTAGCCATGCTTTTTTCTTAATTTTTCAATCAACTTTGTACAGGAATGCCCTTCAAACAGAAGATAGGTACAAATTTTGAGAACCCTTCAATAATATTTTGTAAAATGTTTACCTTGGTTGGAACACTCCACTTTCATCTCACAACTTTGTTTGCTTCCTTTATTTTCAAAGTCACTTTGTGGCGAGATGGGTGGGAAACAAATGTAATAAATAAAGAAATAAAAACGCCATGCACCTTTTCTCTCCTTAATGCTCTGGGATGAAAAGCTGATCAGACATTTCTTTGCTGCCTGGGTTATATATTGTATACTCTGTTGCGAGTCCTTCCTTCAGAAGTTATATTCTGAAATGAATGAAAATTTATTTTCTTGGCAAATACATACTTTGCAGAAAAAAGTGGGACAAAATATTTAGCAAATACAATAGTCAGTTGTTTGAAATAATATTTTGGCAAATTAGCTTTGTTCCAGACTTAAAGAAAAAAAAATATACCTGATGTTGCTGTGGGTATTAAAAGTTTACGTCTTTCAGTTTGTTATCTAGACCTCACCAGAACTGAATTGTTTCATTTTAACTCGGTCCTGTGTTTGTGCTAACAATAACAGAAGGTTCACCAAAGCTTTTTGTCTGAGTACCTACAGTACAAGGACTTAGCAAAGAACAGGCTCTTTAGAAGGTGCTAAACAATTACAACAACAAAAATTCCTTTTTGCAGAATTTATGGACTGTTTTCCAGAGAGGACGTGACAGCAAGGTAAGGCTGATAAATGGGGCAGGTGAAAGGATGAAATAACAAATAAACATTTTAGCAGAAAACATATGTAATCTCACATCTCCAGATCCCACATTGGATGCCTCCAGGATATAGTACTAGTTGCCAAATTAAAGTAACCCTTTTTAATTGTATTTCATTTTTGCAAGCCTGTATACATAACTATAAAAATCCTCTAAGCTATATATTTGTTACTGATATGAAACAGATTGATGTACTAACCTGGAAAAATATGTCTTTATTCCAGCACTTCAGTATATTGGATCTTATAATTATTGCATTTTTCCTGGATTTCCAGTGTGTACCTAAGGCAGCAATAAGCAACTGAGGCAGTTATGGGAGTGGGAAGTGAAGTTTAAAAAAAAATCAGGGTGGTATCTACCACCACACAACCAAAACTCCAATCTTTTTACATGCAACACATTCCAAAGGAAGCAGGGTGTCAGTCACAAGAGTGTGTCCATTGTGATTTTTTTGACCTACCTCCTTATGCAAATAATACTATGTGAAGGACAGGAATCAGCTACTATAGAAGCAAAAAAAATGTATTGGGGAGAGACTTTAGGAAACTGATGCAATCAAACTGGTATCTGAAAACCATTGAGACTGAGAGACAGTTTGGCCTAGTGGCACCAGGCTAGAAAATAGGAGACTGTGAATTCTAGTTCCACCTTGGGCATGAAAACCAGCTGGGTGACTTGGGCCAGTCAATCTATGTCAGCATAACTCATCACACACACAGGATTGTCGTTGTGAGGAAAATAGGAGGAAGAACATGTGTTGGATATGGGTGCCATCTTGAGTTATTTGTAAAAATAATAAAGGTGGGCTATAAATAAATAAAAAATAGACACAAAGTTGCACCCTTGTCTCCCAAATATTAAATACCATTAAATACTTCCACATCATAATGAAGCTGCAGATGTCTTCTAACTTCTAGTTTCCTTCCCTATGGAACAGCTTGAATCATTTTTCGTTTTCTTTTCTTTTTGCTTTTGTGAGAAAACCTAAATATATGTAGAGTTATTTCTGCAGAGAAATAAGAATTAGATTAGAGAAACCAGAAGACTGTGAGTTCTATTTCTGCTTTAGGTGTGAAAACCCAGCTGAGTGACTTTGGGCCAGTCACTCTCTCTCAGCCCAACCCACCTCACAGGGTTGTTGTGAGGAAAATAGGAGGAGGAAGTAGTATTAGTTATGTTTGCCACCTTAAGTTATTTAGAAAAATAATGAAGGCGGGATATAAATGAATATAAATTAAAAAAAAAAAATTATGTAGTTTGGTTCAAACTAGGGATGTGCACTGAACTTGCTGGAATATTTGATCCAATGCCCATCACTATTTCTTTCTTCCTTGCATGCTTTTTCCCTGTATATTGGTGAGATCAGCAACAGCATCACTCTGGATAGCAATTGCCCTATAACATTTGTAACAAGGAATTCTTCAGGGTGACATATGATGATGTGATGGCATCGATTTCTAAGGCTAAGGATGGTGGCTACAGAACAAGTGGTGGGGTGGCAACTGTACTGAAGAGGCATCCCTATTAGGTACAATGAAGTAGCACTTCAGATGATAGATTAAAAAGATAGGAGTTGAGACTTCCCCACAGCTTTCAGATTCTTAGAAGAAGACTCCATGAAGCTAGGCTAGGCATTGTTCTTTCCTGCTGACTAATTGGAGGGTGCAAAAAGGAAGCCAGACTCATTCTATCTATTTTCATCCCTTATTCACTAAGGTTGCCGTTGGGTGTGTGGGGAAAGGAAAAAACCAAGCATCCTCTAGATCAGTGATGGCGAACTTTTTAGAGACCGAGTGCCCAAACTGCAACCCAAAACCCACTTATGCATCGTCGGGTGCTGGGTGGGTGTGGCCCATTGGCTGGGTGTGGCCCATTGGCTGGGTGTGACCCATTGGGTGGGCGTGGCTGCGGTGGTAACGGCAGATTGGGAGGGACTAAAAAGTTTACTCAATCAATTCCAACTTTGCAAGATATTTTTTTCCCTGCGAGAAGTTGAAATTGACTGATTGATTGAACCTTTTTTTTTCCACACGGCGGCGGAGGCCTAAAGCAAAAAGGTTTTATAAAACCCAGCTGAAGGCCTAGGACTGGGGCGACGGCGCATGTGCCCACAGAGAGGGCTCTGAGTGCCGCCTCTGGCACCCGTGCCATAGGTTCGCCACCACTGCTCTAGATAAAGAAAATGACAATAGCAATAGCAATAGCACCTAGACTTGTATGCCGCTTCACAGTGTTTTACAGCCCTCTCTAAGCATATTGTCAACCTGTTGCCCCCAACAACTTGGGTCCTCCATTTGCCAACCTCAGAAGGATGGAAAGCTGAGTCAACCTTGAGCCGATCAGGATAGAACTGCTGACTGAGGGAATGCAGAGTCAGCCTGCAATACTGCATTTCAGCCACTGAGCCCCATGACTCTTGACAAGGCCATTGGGAGAATGGGAAGATGATAGCAAGGCAATAATCTTGGCTACAGGAAAGAGAAGCAAGTCCAAGGAACCACAAGGTGACGTGAGGATGGAGTTCCCACCTGCAATGTTAAAAGTTTAAAGGTTTTCCCTGTCCAGTTGTGATTGACTCAGTGCTCATCTCCCATTCTCAGCAAAGGGAGATGTGTTGTCTGAGAGATGCTTCAGTCATCATGAGGCCAGCATGAAAGTACAGAAAGCAGTAACCTTCCTGCTGAAGCAGTACCTATGGTATATAACTACCACACTTGCATGCTTTCAAACTGCTATGTTGGTAGGAATTGGTAGTAATGGGAACTCACCCTGTTGTGCAGTGCACTTGGGTCTCAAACCCAGGCTGTCAGCTTTCCAGCTGACAAGCACAGAGCCTTTAATCTGAACCAAGTCTTAAGTCAGTTCAGTTATTCAGTCACCTAAAACCCAACAGATACAAACATTTGCAAAAAAAAAATCAATCTCTAATTTGCTTCCATAGGAATATGTTTGGCAAGCTGCAAAGCAAAGCATTTGGTTTGCAGCCTCCGTTGTCTTTGGTCCTTTTTCCAAATGATATTGGGGCAAGGAGAGAAAAGAAACACCTCAAAAACAGTTGGGAAAAGGAAGAAAAAGGAGTGATGTATGGGCATTTGAATTGCATTATTGTGTATCTATGAATACATATCTGGAAGCAGGGCTTTTTTTGTCATAGAACGGCCAGAACGGAGTTCCAGCATCTTTTTTGGATGGAACCTTGTAGGGTAGGCAAAGCAGGTTCTATGACATGTGTGAGTTCCGGCACTTTTTTTTTTTTTTTACAAAAAAAGCATTGTCTGGAAGTAAGAAAAAGTGAGAGAGTATATACCTGTGTCTTTAGGAATGTTTGGGGGGGGGAATCAGTATACAATTCAGTGAAAAATTCTGCTCTTAGGCGGATGTTCTGAATTTTTCCAAATTTATGCTGCTGAAAGTTATTAGAATATCACGTGGATGCTATTTATGTATACAAAGAGTCTATAAATAATTCTAAAGGTTAGCCCTTGTTTCCTTTAAGTTCAAAAACAAAGTCATCCAACAAGCAATGTGGCTGTGTACAAACAATTTTAATCCCATTAGTTTGATTAATCCATTAAAAGGATAACTAGGGCCATTTGTTTGAGTGCTTCATTAAACAATCAGCCCTACCTTATGTAAATCTGACATACTTTGGCTCCATTCATCATTGTAAAGTTCTTGCTGCATTGATTGTAGAGCAGAGGTGTCCAACTTCGGCAGTTTTAACTTAAGACTTGTAGACTTGTAGACTTCAACTCCCAGAATTCCCCAGCCAGCATAAAAGAAGGTTCACTAAGAATGTTAATGCTTATCTCATGTTTTCCAGAAAACATCAGGTTGCCCTTTCAAATCCCCTGGACAAATCAATTAAACATGAAAATTTGCCTGTATTTCACAATACAAAAAACTCATACTAACTGATAGGCATAGAGGTGATGGTGTCAGGACTGGGAATGCTGTGCAGCCTTAGGATCTGGATGATGCTACCATCACCAAAGCAGCATGAATTCAGCTTTGTGTTAGAAAATTCTGCAAAGGATTAATCCACCTCTCCATCAGCTGAAGCACAAGTCATAAAGCAATGTGCAAAAGAACAGAATAGATGAAGATCCAACTCAATGTTTTAAAATGGCCCAGTCAAAGGCCAGATCTAAACTCAGAAGAAATGTGCTGGGACCTGAAATAAACAGTTCATGCTAGAAAAACCTCAGATATTACTGAAATTAAGCAATTCACCATGAAGGAATAGGCCAAACATCCAACAGACCACTGTGATAATCAATTACAGACAGCTTTTGGTTGCCATTATTGGAGCTACAGATGGTGCAACCATTTATTGAAACCAGTAGGGTGATGATTTGTTCATCTTGGCACACAGCATGTTGGATATTATTTGTTATGAAATAAGTGAAAAAGCACCAAATTTTGGCATTTCTTGTTCAGTCAGACAGCCTTTATACGTATATCAGTAGCACTCAAGTGAAGCTCCAGTAACATTCAGTGACAAAAATAAGCAGAAATGGAGGAAATGTGAGCTATGGTGCCTACGGAGGGGAATGGACTACAGTGAAGTGGCACTTTTCCAGGGAACATATTCCAGAAAGTAGGGAGAGATAAGAGGCAGCACAACCTGGAACTGAACAGGAGACAGAGGAAGAGAATAAGGATAGCCACTCCCTAGAATCTCCCAGGGTGTATCTCTTAGGATGAGAGTAATAAAGGTTTAGTCTGGCAAGATTCTGCCTATTTGGTGTGAGCAAATAAAGAACTGAACTGTGGCTGAATTGTTCTGTCATTCTTGGTCTTAGCTTGACAGATTAATCCTTTTTCACAGAATGGCAGTTGAAGGAAGGACTTGAAAGAAAAAGAAGTGTGACTGATTCTTGTCTATTATTTGTAGTCAAGTCAGGGAGAAAATACTTAATAATGGTTTTTGTATCTTCTGATGTTTATCCTAATTCCAAATTATTCTCATTCATTCAATCAATCCTTAGTCCAGTTTCTTAAACCATTGCCTAAAATATTTCCTTTTTAAAGCCTTTGTCATTAATCTCCATCTTCCTCTAACAACAAACAACGATGATGTTATTAGTTTTTTGGGTGTGTGTTTTTGGAATCTAGACATAGAGGCAGTGTCATTCCACTTGTTCTTGTTTTAGTTATAGCTCTATAGCAGGGGTGTCAAACTGCCGGCATGCGGACCGGACGTGTCATCCGGAAGCCACGCCCACCCCTTTGCCAGCAATGGCAAAACTGTCCCGATACATTGCGCAACGTCACGTGACATCGTGAGTTTGACATGTCTGCTCTAGAGTAACTTTTTCCCATTTGGAAAATATGCTTTCAGTCTTTTATTAGCCAAATCGTCCCTGATATTGGGTATTGCTAATGGAAAATAGAATCAACACTATCTGGGGAAGTATAGATATATAGTATAGAAGTATAGATTCCTCACCCTGCCATAAACAAATATATATATATAAAATATGGGTGAATAAACTTCCTAATCCAATCTAAACATTTGGTTGATTGGGCAACTAACTATATTAATAATAGCTTACATACTGTGACAATATCTTTAATATCATCAAACAATATCTGCCTATCCCAGGTCCTTGGGAAGGACTCAGTAGATGGATAAAATGCCAGATCCAATCTAAACATCTGACTGACTATGCAATCAACAAAAATAACAATAAAAAACATTTGTCTATCTCAGATCTTCAGAAAAGGCTCAATACAGGTAGTCCTTGACTTACGACCACAATAGAGCTCAACATTTCTGTTGCTCTGTGAGACATTTGTTAAGTACGTTTTGTCCCATTTTATGACCTTTCTTGCCACAGTTGTTAAATGAACCACTGCAGTTGTTAAGTTACTAACATGATTGTTAAGTAAATCTGGCTTTCCCATGGGGGAAGGGTCACCATAGGTAATCACATGAGTTGGGGACATAAATACGAGTTAGTTGCCAAGCATCTGAATTTTGATCACGTGACCATGGGGATGCTGCAAGGGTCGTAAGTGTGAAAAATGGTCATAAGTCATTTTTTACAGTGCCACTGTAACTTCAAACGGTCACTAAATGAGATGTTGTAAGTTGAGGACTATCTGTAGGTAAATTAAAATGCAAAATCCAGTCTAAACATCTGGAGGGCTATGCACTCCACAGTAATGATAATGGATATAAACTGGTTTTTCTGTATCTTGCATTATCAGTATTTAACATTTTCTACAGATGCATGTATTTGTCTGTTTCTGATCTGTGATATGAAACCATCAGAAAAATAGCAAGTGGCAGCTGCATTTTTGAAGGGGACCCACATGCCCTTGGTTCTTATTCAGAAGTGCTGCTACTTGCCAAGAAAAGTTAGTGCGTGGAGAGGGAAAAGATTAGTCTGTAGCAGAGGCTGCTCTAAAAATGGAAAAAAATGCCAAACTGGCTTGTAGCTTCGTTGTGCACTGGTGGGCTGCCATCTTTTCCCCAAATGCAAGACCCATTTTCAGTGTCAACTGTTACAATACTCTAAGGTGGCAGAGGGTTCATACGGAGCATTTGGTTACCCTTGCCGTTTGAAAGCATCATTACCTGAAGAATTGGTTCAGGAAGGGACTGTTATGGATGGGCTCTTCTTAACTTGTAAGTTTTGGTAGCTATTCAAGGAAGATAATTTCCGATGTTAAACCTGTACTATACAGCTGACAGGGAGAACTGTGGAAAACCTATCATCATAATTCTGACATCTGATCAGTAGTTATGTATTATCTAACATCTGGTCAAGTTCAACATTCACAGTTCAATTCTATATTCACTGTTCCATTGAACGTCATTTCATTCTTATTTTGGGGTATATAGATACTTATTTACCCACAAATAGTTTTATGCAGACTCCAATACTTAGAATGATGAAAAGTTTCAAGGAAACCGCACTTATTCAACCTTTGAAATGAGGCTCCCGGAGGCTGTCTGTCATGTTGAAATATTCATGATTATTTACAAAAATACAGGCGGAACATAATGGTGGAACATACATTCAAATATTCAGTTCTTCCACATCAGATTTCTAGGGAAATGGACAGCATCTTAAAATATATCTCAGGGTTTTTTTCTTCTCAATTTACCTTCAAAGCTCATCCACACCCCAGATACTGTATTTTCCAAGTATTCAGCCATTTTCTTTGCTTTTGTTAAGGTAAATTATTGGGAGTTAAACCCCCTATTAAAAAAGGAAATTTTGCCATGATTACCCTATTTATTAGCAAGAACAACTCTGAATTTAAAATATCCTACCCCCAAGAATGATAATACAAACAAAAACTTTATCTGCCCCATTATAAATTCTCAGCTAATCCAATGTTTAAAATCCCATCTAAAGGTAAATTATTTGTTAACTACAGTATTAATAAAGCTCTACCACTGACTGTTTGTAAAAACAGAAAGGTGAGATATAAACTTAATAAGCTTTTACTTATAGTCAGGCAGAATAGACATTATTATTTAATAAACTATATTAAACCTTGACAACAGTAACAGAAAAAGCCTTCACAAAAATCCTCCAGCCCGACCTTAATCTTAATGTGTTTGGAAAGTTAACTTTTGAAGAGGAAGAAAAGTGTTGTTAATTAGTATTTCTTAAATAGCTCTCAGACAAAAGGATAATAATATTCACCATTAAAATCACAAATGCTTTTCATGTTTAGTAAAAGGGAATCTTCTTGCCAGTCTGTGAAATGGTTTGCTTTCTTCTTTATCTTGTAATCTGAGACCCACATGGTGAATTTGCTCAGCAAACAGGTCAACTGGATTTTGCAAATGTTTGCCCAGATTCTCTAGCATGGTGGGGTTGTTTTTTTTCCAGGTAGCAATTGCCTATCCAATCATAATGTCTTTATAAAGACACACAGATCCCTTTTTCTAATACATTTTCAACTATGCAGTCATATGCATCTTTTTTCAGAAGCGAATAGTGTTCAGTGGCACTTGCTTGCAAATAAGTACAAAGCGGTGAATGTTCCAACACTGGAAGTTTTTAAGAAGAGACTGGACAGCCATTTGTCCGAAATGATGTAGGGTTTCCTGCCTGAGCAGGGGGTTGGACTTGATGACCTCCAAGGTCCCTTCCAACTATCATTATCATTATCATTATTATTATTATTATTATCATCATCATCATCATCTTTATGGATAATTATGCATTTTAACAATAAAATATATGTAATGTATAAAACTATTGTGCTATATTAGCTATATGCATATAATGAAATAGCTAATATTAAGGAAGCATTACGCTTATGCTCCCTGAAATTATAAAGTGTTAAAAGATATATCTTTGCTGTCCTACAAAAGACACTGATACACATAGCTCTGTACTGGTGATGTCTTTATTCATTTTGGATGGAGTGAGGAATGCATGGCTTTCAAAAAAGAATTGTAGCTGNTAATAATAATAATAATAATAATAATAATAATAATAATAATAATAAGAATAATAATAATAATAATAATAATAATAATAATAATAAAGTTGGAAGGGACCTTGGAGGTCATCGAGTCCAACCCCCTGCCCAGGCAGGAACCCTACACCATTTCAGACAAACGGCTGTCCAGTCTCTTCTTAAAAACTTCCAGTGTTGGAGCATTCACCGCTTCTGGAGGCAGGTTGTTCCATTGGTTAATTGTTCTCATGCTTTCCAGAAAACATCAGGTTGCCCTTTCAAATCTCCTGGACAAATCAATTAAACATGAAAATTTGCCTGTATTTCACAATACAAAAAACTCATACTAACTGATAGTCATAGAGGTGATGGTGTCAGGACTGGGAATGCTGTGCAGCCTCAGGATCTGGATGATCCTACCATCGCCAAAGCAGCATGAATTCAGCTTTGTGTCAGAAAATTCTGCAAAAGATTAATCCACCTCTCCATCAGCTGAAGCACAAGTCATAAAGCAAGCAATGATCCCAAATGTGCAAAAGAACAGAATAGATGAAGATCCAACTCAATGTTTTAAAATGGCCCAGTCAAAGGCCAGATCTAAACTCAGAAGAAATGTGCTGGGACCTGAAATAAACAGTTCATGCTAGAAAAACCTCAGATATTACTGAAATTAAGCAATTCACCATGAAGGAATAGGCCAAACATCCAACAGATCACTGTGATAATCAATTACAGACAGCTTTTGGTTGCCATTATTGCAGCTACAGATGGTGCAACCATTTATTGAAACCAGTAGGGTGATGATTTGTTCATCTTGGCACACAGCATGTTGGATATTATTTGTTATGAAATAAGTGAAAAAGCACCAAATTTTGGCATTTCTTGTTCAGTCAGACAGCCTTTATACGTATATCAGTAGCACTCAAGTGAAGCTCCAGTAACATTCAGTGACAAAAATAAGCAGAAATGGAGGAAATGTGAGATATGGTGCCTACGGAGGGGAATGGACTACAGTGAAGTGGCACTTTTCCAGGGAACATATTCCAGAAAGTAGGGAGAGATAAGAGGCAGCACAACCTGGAGCTCAACAGGAGACAGAGGAAGAGAATAAGGATAGCCACTCCCTAGAATCTCCCAGGGTATATCTCTTAGGATGAGAGTAATAAAGGTTTAGTCTGGCAAGATTCTGCCTATTTGGTGTGAGCAAATAAAGAACTGAACTGTGGCTGAATTGTTCTGTCATTCTTGGGCTTAGCTTGACAGATTAATCCTTTTTCACAGAATGGCAGTTGAAGGAAGGACTTGAAAGAAAAAGAAGTGTGACTGATTCTTGTCTATTATTTGTAGTCAAGTCAGGGAGAAAATACTTAATAATGGTTTTTGTATCTTCTGGTGTTTATCCTAATTCCAAATTATTCTCATTCATTCAATCAATCCTTAGTCCAGTTTCTTAAACCATTGCCTAAAATATTTCCTTTTTAAAGCCTTTGTCATTAATCTCCATCTTCCTCTAACAACAAACAACGATGATGTTATTAGTTTTTTTTGTGTGTGTTTTTGGAATCTAGACATAGAGGCAGTGTCATTCCACTTTTTCTTGTTTTAGTTATAGCTCTATAGCAGGGGTGTCAAACTGCCGGCCTGCGGGCCGGACGCATCATCCGGAAGCCACACCCACCCCTTTGCCAGCAATGGCAAAACTGTCCCGATACATTGCGCAACGTCACGTGACATCGCGAGTTTGACATGTCTGCCCTAGAGTAACTTTTCCCCATTTGGAAAATATGCTTTCAGTCTCTTATTAGCCAAATCGTCCCTGATATTGGGTATTGCTAATGGAAAATAGAATCAACACTATCTGGGGAAGTATATATATATAGTATAGAAGTATAGATTCCTCACCCTGCCATAAACAGATATATATATATATATATAAAATATGGGTGAATAAACTTCCTAATCCAATCTAAACGTTTGGTTGATTGGGCAACTAACTATATTAATAATAGCTTACATACTGTGACAATATATTTAATATCATCAAACAATATCTGCCTATCCCAGGTCCTTGGGAAGGACTCAGTAGATGGATAAAATGCCAGATCCAATCTAAACATCTGACTGACTATGCAATCAACAAAAATAACAATAAAAAACATTTGTCTATCTCAGATCTTCAGAAAAGGCTCAATACAGGTAGTCCTTGACTTACGACCACAATAGAGCTCAACATTTCTGTTGCTCTGTGAGACATTTGTTAAGTACGTTTTGTCCCATTTTATGACCTTTCTTGCCACAGTTGTTAAGTGAACCACTGCAGTTGTTAAGTTACTAACATGGTTGTTAAGTAAATCTGGCTTTCCCATGGGGGAAGGGTCACCATAGGTAATCACATGAGTTGGGGACATAAATACGAGTTAGTTGCCAAGCATCTGAATTTTGATCACGTGACCATGGGGATGCTGCAAGGGTCGTAAGTGTGAAAAACGGTCATAAGTCATTTTTTACAGTGCCACTGTAACTTCAAACGGTCACTAAATGAGATGTTGTAAGTTGAGGACTATCTGTAGGTAAATTAAAATGCAAAATCCAGTCTAAACATCTGGAGGGCTATGCACTCCACAGTAATGATAATGGATATAAACTGGTTTTTCTGTATCTTGCATTATCAGTATTTAACATTTTCTACAGATGCATATATTTGTCTGTTTCTGATCTGTGATATGAAACCATCAGACAAATAGCAAGTGGCAACTGCATTTTTGAAGGGAACCCACATGCCCTTGGTTCTTATTCAGAAGTGCTGCTACTTGCCAAGAAAAGTTAGTGCGTGGAGAGGGAAAAGATTAGTCTGTAGCAGAGGCTGCTCTAAAAATGGAAAAAAATGCCAAACTGGCTTGTAGCTTCGTTGTGCACTGGTGAGCTGCCATCTTTTCCCCAAATGCAAGACCCATTTTCAGTGTCAACTGTTACAATACTCTAAGGTGGCAGAGGGTTCATACGGAGCATTTGGTTACCCTTGCCGTTTGAAAGCATCATTACCTGAAGAATTGATTCAGGAAGGGACTGTTATGGATGGGCTCTTCTTAACTTGTAAGTTTTGGTAGCTATTCAAGGAAGATAATTTCCGATGTTAAACCTGTACTATACAGCTGACAGGGAGAACTGTGGAAAACCTATCATCATAATTCTGACATCTGACCAGTAGTTATGTATTATCTAACATCTGGTCAAGTTCAACATTCACAGTTCAATTCTATATTCACTGTTCCATTGAACGCCATTTCATTCTTATTTTGGGGTATATATGCATAGATACTTATTTACCCACAAATAGTTTTATGCAGACTCCAATACTTAGAATGATGAAAAGTTTCAAGGAAACCGCACTTATTCAACCTTTGAAATGAGGCTCCCGGAGGCTGTCTGTCATGTTGAAATATTCATGATTATTTACAATAATACAGGCGGAACATAATGGTGGAACATACATTCAAATATTCAGTTCTTCCACATCAGATTTCTAGGGAAATGGACAGCATCTTAAAATATATCTCAGGGTTTTTTTCTTCTCAATTTACCTTCAAAGCTCATCCACACCCCAGATACTGTATTTTCCAAGTATTCAGCCATTTTCTTTGCTTTTGTTAAGGTAAATTATTGGGAGTTAAACCCCCTATTAAAAAAAGAAATTTTGCCATGATTACCCTATTTATTAGCAAGAACAACTCTGAATTTAAAATATCCTACCCCCAAGAATGATAATACAAACAAAAACTTTATCTGCCCCATTATAAATTCTCAGCTAATCCAATATGTTTAAAATCCCATCTAAAGGTACCGTAAGTTATTTGTTAACTACAGTATTAATAAAGCTCTACCACTGACTGTTTGTAAAAACAGAAAGGTGAGATATAAACTTAATAAGCTTTTACTTATAGTCAGGCAGAATAGACATTATTATTTAATAAACTATATTAAACCTTGACAACAGTAACAGAAAAAGCCTTCACAAAAATCCTCCAGCCCAACCTTAATCTTAATGTGTTTGGAAAGTTAACTTTTGAAGAGGAAGAAAAGTGTTGTTAATTAGTATTTCTTAAATAGCTCTCAGACAAAAGGATAATAATATTCACCATTAAAATCACAAATGCTTTTCATGTTTAGTAAAAGGGAATCTTCTTGCCAGTCTGTGAAATGGTTTGGTTTCTTCTTTATCTTGTAATCTGAGACCCACATGGTGAATTTGCTCAGCAAACAGGTCAACTGGATTTTGCAAATGTTTGCCCAGATTCTCTAGCATGGTGGGGTTGAATTTTTTCCAGGTAGCAATTGCCTATCCAATCATAATGTCTTTATAAAGACACACAGATCCCTTTTTCTAATACATTTTCAACTATGCAGTCATATGCATCTTTTTTCAGAAGCGAATAGTGTTCAGTGGCACTTGCTTGCAAATAAGTACAAAGCGGTGAATGCTCCAACACTGGAAGTTTTTAAGAAGAGACTGGACAGCCATTTGTCCGAAATGATGTAGGGTTTCCTGCCTGAGCAGGGGGTTGGACTTGATGACCTCCAAAGTCCCTTCCAACTATCATTATCATTATTATTATTATCATCATCATCATCTTTATGGATAATTATGCATTTTAACAATAAAATATATGTAATGTATAAAACTATTGTGCTGATAATCGATATACGTATATTACTTTATCGATTATAATTCCTTCGTAATGCGAATACGAGGGACTTTAATATTTCACAATTTTCTATATAGAAACGACAGGATGTTTTCTGTGACTATGTGTATCGAGACATGACCACTACAGAAATAAGTAAAACCTACCTCACTCCTTACGTACCGAAAGTTTTTTCTTAACATCGACTATATGATCTCAATTGCTGTACCATGATGATCACTCTCTGAATTGAGCATTGTATCCAACTGCCAAGTCTGATTCACACACACTTGCCAATACCACTCCATTCTCCCATCTGGTGGATTAACATTAATTTCAACATGTATATTATTTCCATTTCAGCATCAGAGGCGTTGTTAAATGATACGAAAACTCTGCAAGTAATATTTAACCAGTGATGCCTATTATTTCCCAAAATCTTGATGAATATGCATGTAGGAACTCAACCTAAGCCTACAGTCACATGATTGCTTATTTAGTAATAGATTCCATTAACTTCCCACATGACTACTGCTATATTCAGGTGCCACAAAATTAGACAGGCACTTGGTTCTATAAAACTTCATTGTGTCTTCTCTCCCAGTTCCTCATCAGATCTAGTTACATTTTTTTTTCCTACTGAAGTTCTTACAGTTTTGCCCTTGGATCGCAGATCTCTTCATGATACTCAACAATGAAAAAATACTCCATGGTCGGCTATCCAGAACCCTTGAGACTATACAGACTTTGAGTGCAATCTTACTGATCTTTCTTGATCAGCTAAGCAGTATGAGAAACCCCCACATCTTTCCAGACCCAGTTGCACAGCAGTGCCACAACTTGCTCATTTCTCTGGTTGGATACTTACTTAATATTAATGCCTGATTATCTCCTGAGAGCTAACCCATTGAACTGTACAAGGAATTACAGTTAATTCCCTCATTTGGACTGAAGAAAGCCCCCCCCCCCGTATACAGTCTTATTCATATTTCTTTCCTGTTTTGTGATTCTCAATCGCAGTTTTCTAATAACAGATCATTTCTTTTTGTCTAACTTTAATCTGGTCCCGCTTGACAAGAACCATCCTTTTCATTGAAGGGTAAGACCACTTAAAGAAAGGCCAATAAGCCCCAGCGCTGCTCAGCTGACGAGGGTGATTTGTCACCCTGTGCAGTGGTGGTCACACCAATGGATTTATCTCAAGGTAAATGGAGATGCTGAGACCTAGGACCCAGAGCTTTGATTAAGGCCCCCTTTTTGTAGTGTTGATAGATGTTGCTTGTGTTTATCTATTTGAAATGCCACTAAATCTGTGAATACAATGGAAAAAGAAAGTACTTTGCAGCGGAAAACATATTAGTGATTTATGTTTCACTAAGAAGCACAATAAAGAGACAGAGGCTATTAAAGGGAGCTATTTTCATGAGAGATTGCTTCACTTTAATACATTAGCAACCACACCTTGATGAAGACTTCCATGCATGCATAATGGTGTTTACTTTTCTCTTCGGTTTGGTGCAACAAGCGATGGCAATGCCTTGACCCAATTTTTTTAATAAGCTGGAAGGGCGAGCTCTCGGCCAGCCAAACACATAGTAATAATATATTTTGCATGTTAATCTTATTTTGAGAGACAAGGGGCAGTCGAACGCGGTGACCCATGAATTTCATCTGTACTTCCCAGCTCTGAAGAGTTTCAAATCTTGCTGACCATCATTGCCAGGATCTATTTGCCCTCTTTTCTCGGAGAGAACCAGCAGGTGTGACACTGAGCAGTTATAATGCATTGATATCACTTCTAGCATGAATCAATGTCAACAAGATGCACCCATTTAAATGAATAGGGTCAGATGAGAGCGCTGTATCACCCTGACTTAGGTGACAGTTACAAATGCCTAACCTAGTATGCATAATAGGAGTGTACAAACCAGTAGAGATTTGTAAACTTGGTTCTTTTCAAGCAGAACTGACCCTACAGGAAGGGAAAAAAGAGGAGGCAGCTGAGAAGTCTGAAAATAAGTTATTCTATAATTTATGGTATCATACACACACCCAAACAGCACTCAGGAGGGGCTCTCCTCTTAAAGTACAACCACCCAAAGATAATTAGGAGGAGCAAGTCATAATGCCCGCCTGACATTCACTTAAAATTAAAAAAAGCAATGTATTTGATGAAAAACACTTTCCTGATGAGTAGGGATGTGCCTTTCTTCAAGCCAGTCTTGACTCCTGGCAACTGCCTGAACTAATTGTTACATTTTTGGGGGGCTAGATTTTTGAAAGGGGTTTGCTGTTGCTCCCACCCCATTTCCACATTTCCTATAGGAACATCATCCTGTTACAACTACCCAGCTGGCATTAAGACCATTGGCTTATGACATACAAGGGGTTTTTTAACATTGGGTCCAGTGAATGCTGCAAGGGGATTATTTCACTGAAGTCTTTGCAATCTGATAAAAGCACCTTGCAGTTGAAAAGGTACCAAAAGCCTGCTCCCCTTGGTTCTTCAGAGGGGTTCCACATCTTTCTGGTAGGCCCAGCAATCCAGCAGTTTTTTGTTGGCATTAAGGGATTTAATTTATCTATTAACTTATCTAACATTGCCGCTATTTATTCAGACTGTGATTAATATACATACATAGTATGCGTATACTCATGTGCACATGTACACACACATATGTATATTAATTAGTCCATTTTGAATACATAGCAGAAAAGTTAGATAATTCTATCTAATCCAAGGGTCTTCAAACTTGGCCGTTTTATGAGTTGTGGACTTCAACTCCCAGAATTCCTCAGCCAGCGTGCCTGGCTGAGGAATTCTGGGAGTTGAAGTCCACAACTCACAAAACGGCCAAGTTTGAAGACCCCTGATCTAAGCTGTAGTTGTGTGTGCATGTATGTGTATGGTTATATATTTATTTTCTTTTGAGAGCAGACATCAGAGCTTCATTTTTTAACGAATGCCACTCTATTGTCACAGAAAAAAGTGACAATAAAGGTTATCTTATCTTATGCCCCATCTTGGATTTTTTTTAGCACTAAACTCCAAGGATGTTTTCCGAGGGACTCTTTCAGTCAAAAACGAGCAAGGAACCAGGTGGGCAGGCCTGGATGCCGGAAGCTGGCCAGCAAACTCGCTCGCCGCCTCGCAGAAGGGGCGCGACTGCCGGCCTAGCACTTGGCACGACGAAGGGCAGCGGCAGCCCGGCGGAGCTCCTTAAATCTGGACCACACACCTGCACCTCATTTGCTCCGCCAAAGCCCCGCCTTCGGCGGCCTGCCGATGCCGAGGCTCGCCTTTCCTCGTCGGGACGCTGACAAATTATTAATTGCGGCCATTAGCCGCAGCCGCCTGCCCGCGATCTCTGCTGCTCCCTGGAGGCGAGACGTTCCGCGCGCGCGGAGCCCGAGCGAGCCGAACGGGGAAGCGGAGGTGGCGAAAGGAGCCGCGGGCGGGCCCGAGGAGGCGGCGGCGGCGTGTGAATAATGGATTGGAAAACATTTTTCTTTGTCCTTTTCGCAGGCCCGCAAATCCTCCCTCAGCGCGCTTTTAGCGGCCTTGCAGATCATGCGCTTACGCACCTCGGAGCCTGCTAAAATAGCCTGGAGAGGCCCTTCGCCTCGCCCCGCAGGACGCCGAGCTTGGTTGGAGGACGGCCCGGCGGCTGGGGTTGGCTTTTGACGGGGGCGAAGCAAAATGGCAGCTTGGTAGCGAAGAAACCTAGTTTTGGGTTTGGGAGCAGAAGGCCTTCGCACTAGTTCCCCGGTCTCTTTGACTACCCCCGCTTTTGTTACTGCATCAGAGGTACTTTGCGAAGGAAAGATTTGAAGGCCCTTCGTGGGTCCCTTTGCGGGAGGGGGAAAGACATCCCATGTCTCCCCTTAAGTTGAGTACAGGTAGTCCTCGACTTAAGACCACTTAGCAATTTTCATTGCTAAGTGAGACAGTTGTTAAGTGAATTTTTCCCCATTTTACGGCTTTCTGGCCATAGTTGTTAAGTGAATCGTTGCAATTGTTAAGTTAGGAACATGGTTGTTAAATGAATCTTGCTTCCCCATTGACTTTGCTTGTCAGAAGGTCGCAAAAGGTCACATGACCCCAGGACACTGCA
Organism: Protobothrops mucrosquamatus; assembly: GCF_001527695.2. NCBI lineage: Eukaryota > Metazoa > Chordata > Lepidosauria > Squamata > Viperidae > Protobothrops > Protobothrops mucrosquamatus. The sequence goes on from NW_015386684.1 coordinate 1,210,064, forward strand.
GCCGTCATAAATACATGCCAGTTGCCAAGTGTTCAAGTTTTGATCATGTGATCACGGAGATGCTGCAACGGTCCTACCTGTGAAAAACTGTCATAAGTCACTTTTTTTCAGTGCCATTGCAACTCTGAACAGTCACTGAATGGTTATAAGTCCAGAGCTACCTGTAAACATCAGAAAGCAGACTACCAAGTGCCTTTCCAGTTAAAAATCACACCATCCATCTGCATTTTAGAAATTATTTCCTTAATCTGAAAAGGTATTTATTTACATGGAAGAAAATTCAACCAGGACAGCCTTGTTTTGCTGACAAAACTACAGCTAAGAGATAGGTCTACCCACAACTAGCCATCCTCTTCTTTTACAGGTCCTCTAAAACAGGGGTGTCAAACTCGCAACGTCATGTGACGTGTCGCGATGTATTGCAACTTTTTTGCCATTGCCAGCAATGGGGAGGGTGCGATTTCGCTATGATGCATCCAGCCTGCAGGGCCGGCAGTTTGACAGCCCTGCTCTAGAATGTTTGCATCTCTCTTTTTACTTATTTATTAAATTTGTATGTTGCCCATCTCACCACTAAGTGACTCTGGGTTGTTTACAAAACTCTAAATAATAGAATAAAACAAAGGATTAAAATTTTGGGTATTAAAAGTTAAAAATTAACGTTAAAGGAGATTAAAAAGCCATTTTATTTTAAACAAGCCCTTTTTAAAGCCATTTGATGCCCTCTGCAGATTTGGCTATCTCATTGCCAACTCCATGTCAATGAAATTGCTGTTTCCAAATAGAGATTTTTAGAATATTTTTCTGATTATAACTTCCATTGTTAGAGTTTATCTAATCTTCACCTAGCTACTAATTGATAAAATAGATTGCATCTCCTTTCATCCCCTGAATGCTAGATTTGCTTAAGAGTCTTTTTACTTTTGGAAATCCAAATCAACAGTCCCTAAATCAAATCATTTCATCTAAATGTTCTAAAGTAATCCAAACATTTAACAAGGCGGTTCTTGATTTATGGCAAAAGCCATATTGATTCTTTTATACATGTCATGTTACTTTATCTGATCAAATTAAGTATATTCTGGATTTGATAGCAAATTATAGTTTTGTTGTACTGTATAAAGTTATGAAGAAACTTTGGGGGAGTTGATCAATGACAGTTTCCTTTTATACATTTTTATAGGTCTAACTAAAAACTCTAAATTTTGGAGTCCTGTTCCCAAGCTGCCAATAGGGAAATAGGGAAGGGAAATGATCCATGGTCCTCTGCCTATGAAAATTATTTTCAATGTTGTTTCAGCATAGTGACAGCAGCATACTGTACAAATTTAATACATATTTTTTCCAAGAAGGCATATTGTTTTAATGTATCATACTGTGACGTGGATAAAACTGAATGACCACCTGACAAGTATTTTCTATCAAAAACAGAAAACTAGCACAGTATGGCTACAGCAAGATATGGAACAGAGGAGTGTAGGGCAATTAAGCTATCATTAATTTCCACTTTCCAAAATCCCAAACTTTGACCCAGAATTAGGAAGCACACATACTATCCTCTTATAGTTACTTAAGCATGCTTTCTCCTTAATTATTTTTAACTTGTTTATGTTTAAAACACAGGGAAGAATAGTAAGCAGCATTTGTTAATTATTGCAGAAGATATAAAAATAAAACAATAGTAACTAGTAATTAATATACTCCTGGGCTGGTTTGTTATTGAAACAGATAAAAATTTGCAAGTACCGTAAGTTACTCTTGTTTACACTATTGCATAGAGGAAGTCAGCCAAAAAATACAGCATTTACAAATAACAAATTTTCTTGCTCTCTAGCCCAATTCTAGTCAAAGGCAAATAGTAGTACAGAACACATTAATGTTTAAATTTTCAATCCTGATTAAAAATAATTGCAAGGTAGATTTCAATCTATTCAATAAGATCTTGATGATATTGGAAGTCCTGAATATAGGACCTATTGGTAGAGTAGGTGGACAGTACCAGTCATGATTCACATATCATTGCGAGCATTTTTAAAATAAAAGACTATTTTGAAATATAGCAAAGAAATTGAATCTTGCAATTACGTGAAAGAAAAACTCAATTTATGAAATATAAAGTCTTTCATTTTTCTAAAGCTCAAAACAATACTGTGCTTCATATTCGAGGCTACCAATAATTCTGCAGAGCTAACTTGGACATTGGTCTTCTGATGTCTTTGATAGAAAGACAGGATGTCACTGTCTTCAGAAGACATCAGGCCGTTGGATAAGTGTACTGAACAAGCTGTGTACACACACAAGGTATGCTTGTTTCTGCCAGCATGAATGGAGACCCTATTGAAATGAGGAGTGTTATTTTAACACCTAGTTATGTTTTGTGTCTATGGCAAGTTCGCATGAAACTGTCTTTCTGCAAAGAAGCAAATCCATCTGTGTTTTCTCATCTGCAGGTGTTGTATTCCCCCCCTTGCGTTTTTAATTAAACACGTTAACTAATATGTTGGTATTTGGTAAAGGGATGTGAATTATAGCCAAGACAAATCATGAATGGTAATGAGAAGCCCCATGAGCAGCTGATGTAGCATCAGCCTGCCCTTAATTACTTTTGATGATTAGCAATATAACAAAAATTATGAAATCATGAAAAGTCAGTTCTTTGTGCATGCAAAGTACACAGAGCCATTTCTAGCTTCATTATGAGAAATCCAAACTTCTTTGAACAATTGAGGCTTTAAGAAGTACTTTTTCTGATGGATGTTTATATTTTTAGCAATACATTCACAGAGAATAGCCTCTTTTCTCCAACAATTATTTTTTAAATGTAGGTTTTGAGTTTCCCATGTCACAAATGATAACAGAATTATGGACCAATTCATAAAAGTACCCTACTGCAGCGGTTATCTTTTGATGTGGGGTATAGAAATTTACTGACTATGGCTGTAAACATTTAGGGGTCTGGTCATGTAAGTATTGCAAAAGTGTGCATCATATTTATTTGAAGTGCTTATCTCACATACAATGAGACTGAATTTCTGACTTCATGAGTTGAAATAGCACCATTACAAAATGACCCAAGCCAAAGTAAGAAGCTTTAGGAACGATGGAGGGCTTTAGTTCTGTGTTTCTCAACCTGGGTCACTTAGATATGTGGACTTCAACTCCCAGAATTCCCAGCCAACCAAAGGGGATCTACTGGGGAGTTCTGGGAGTTGAACTCCACTCATCTTAAACTCTAAAGAGAAATACTGCTTTAGACTGCTGAAGAAGGTAGACCTTCTGATTGTAGAAACTTTTATATTCTTTCCCTTTCTGCATAAAATGTCGGGAAGAGAAAGGGAAGGAGGGTTGAAGAGGAGTCTTATTTCCCAATCACAGGGAATAGTTCATAATGGATATTCCATGCTGTCCTTTGATGAAGTATTTTGCCTGCAATAAATTGGGAATCATGGACATGACCTTCAGCAATTTCCCATTGCAATACACTGTTTTACTCTAATCTCTGTAGAAAATTTGTGGAAGATTTTAGGAATTTATGATTTACCATCTTTAAATCATAGAACTTGCCATAGATGAATATTAGTTTTTCTGTTTTTAGGAACTATCCCAAAATTAAAATATTGTTTATAAAACTGTCTTCCAAGTAAGAAATAAGGAAAAGCTGTTGACTCAAGTAAGAAATAAGGAAAAGCTGTTGTTTTACAATTGGCAGTTTCCTTGTCAAAGGACAATTCTACACTGTCTACAGTTTACCATTTGACTGTTTATGTGCAACAAAGGGAATAATCATGTTCACTACCCAAATTTGTAATGGCTTCCTTTGCACAAAATGTTCTTATCTATTTGTCTGAAACTTAGCATGATTCATAGTGTTTCCATAAGGGGTCTTTGGATCACTTTGGAATCAACTCGGCATCTTTCTGTTGTCTGTGTTCAGCAACTGAGCTTGATATATTTCTGGCTCATCTATAGTATATCCAAAATCAATAAGCTAAAGTTTTCTGTTGACTTCACTGAAACTCTACCAAGATTGTTTGTTTTGCAGGAATCCTGCTTCATCTCTCCTTCTAATTTCTCAGCTTCATAGATGTAGCATTTTGTTTATAGGTCCTTTAAGGGAAAAGGTAGCTTGGTTGCTTCAGTGGCCCTCTCCCAACAACTGCTTAAATTTTTAATTGCATGCAACCAGACAGATCCATGCTACCCAGCTGAGTCCACTTTAAAATGCAACTAAGATGAACCTGGATCATTTTGGCTCTTTGCAGGTTCTTTCAATGTTCTTGGGTCTATAGTAGTTCAAATGAACGTGAACAATGTGAAATTTGCCAGAATTATCCTCAAAATTGTCCAACTGATTCTCTCAAATTGCAGTTGTTGATGGTAATGGTTGGGGAGGGGTTGGTTTTGTTTCCTCAAAACATTCCCCTACAATGTGTGAACTTTTCATAGGAACTTGTCCTGAAAAAATACAAAAAATATAGCCAAAGGCTGAAAATGTCCTCTCCAAGTGTGTATAAACTACCTTTGCACAAAGCCACTTCATCAGTTGTTGGAAATTTGGTAGGACTTATGTCCATAAGAAAAGTAACAGAATTGCAAAGGAAATCTATTTCTAAAACAGTAGTTACACTTTTCTTAAAACACAAACTCAAACCAAAATAAATATATTCAAAAATGCCAAATTTCAAAGACCCTACACCTATTCATTGGTAAATATTTATCTCTTGATGTTTATGCCACATTCAAGGTTACTCCTTTTTTTTTTAAAGGTAAAAAAAATGTGATTTCTCATAGTGATCAAATGAAAGTATGAATCTTTCTTGGGAAGCAATCCAAATTAAAAAGAGCAGCTGTTGATTTGGTCCAAAGCAGGCTATTTAAACTGTCATTTAAATAGAACTTCAGGATATTATTCATAAAAGTCAATTCTACTAAGTGCTTGAATATTTACTCATTGAATTGTGATTATTTTCTATCATTTAACTTTTATTTATTTACTTGAAGGATTCTTGGTGCTCTCTGAGCTCTCTGAGCACTAAGGACTCCTTATTTCAATCCTGAGCTACAAATATTCTCCTTTGGACTGGACCTCAGGTTGTACACTGGCTACAAGATTAAGACTGCACAGAGAGAGGAATTCTATCACATTGAATGAACATTAACTTGGATAAGGCTAGTATAATCTTGTCTACTCATAAAAAATTATTGCTCAGTGCAGGGCTTTTTTTCTCAGAGAAAAGGTGGCGGAACTCAAACCTGGCCACGCCCTCATCAAACCCTAGGACCGCCCCTTTAGAGAACAGGAATGCAAGTAAAATTTGGGAGGGGCTATTTCCGGTGCGGGAGGGGCTATTTCCGGTGCGGCCGGCCCGGAAAAAGGTGCCGGAACGCGGTTCCGCCGCGTTCCGGCTNGCTCAGTGTAATATGAAACAGATGACAATCAACTTATCTAGCATCCATCTATAAATCAGTGAAGTGCCCAGTGGCTGTGTAGATATTTTAATAGAAGTGTATATATGTAGCTCACGTTGAACTGTAGAGTCCTGGGTGTTCAAAATGCCTGATTGCTCTAGCTACTACAGCACAAGTTATGAAAAGGATAAGATTACTATACATTTAAAACATGTCAGAAATCACCAACAGACTATTTCAACCATATGGCATCATGTTACACAAACTTAATAAAGCCTCCCAATGCATCTTAAGTAAACCAAAAGACCTATCAGCCCCAGAAGAAGAAAATGAGTCATCTACACAACATACAGTATAAGGACTGTAACAGCCACTATGTAGGGCAGACAGGCAGATTGTCTGAATGCATCCATAAAGACCAACTAGGAGTCAGAAAACAATAAAAATTCCTTAATGTCACAACTGGGAAACTAAGCAAATCCAAAAATGTTAGGGAATTCCTTGAAGCTTAGCATTCAGCCATCAATAGACCCAGAGAAATAAACCATATTTACTCACCATTCAAAAGAGACAATAAAAAGAGCTAAGAAAGAAACAAAAATATCAGAACATCTCCTTTCTCAGCCAACACTCAGATGAACAGGGATTAGCACCAGGCAAACAACCAGTAAATAACACCCTAATCAAGAAACTCCCAAAGGGAAAACAACACCAGCACCAAAAGTGGCAGGAAAAGCTACTGTGTATATAAAAAAGCAACCCTCGCACTCAATGAGGTCACCTAGCTGGATAATAAAGCATCTGCAAACAAACACCCAAACTCAGAGAGCACCAAGGACTCCTTAGATATTTTAGCATTTCTGAGTGCAACTTGCTTCAGGCAAGATCTTAAAAGTTGCACAAGTGCTTCCTAAGAAAAGGAAGTCACATAAGTACTTTTTCAGATTACATTCAAACCAAATAATGTAGCAGTTCCATGCACTGCATATTTTTCATTAATTCCCAGAGGTGTATATATTATCCAATCATTCATTTACATCTGACCAAATAAATTGCTGTAGGATGTAACATCGATTGCCTGTAGGAAAACAAAACTATCTGCTCAACACCAGGAAGCATGTTCGTTTGTTTTTAAAATCCCAGTGTCAAGAAAAGGTATATCTGCCAAGAATCGGGCTACTTTAGCTATAATGAGAGAGGCATCATTTTCTGTATATGTGTTCAATGCAACATGCCACAGAAAATAATAAATGGAATTGTGATTGTAAGATTAAATTTCTGTCAAGGGGCTGATGAGTCACTATGACCCTCAAGCTTTGTTCTCATAGTTTATTATCACAAATCTGTGATGGAATTACAGTCTTTTAATTAGCAGAGGCCCATTCATTTTCTCCTAGATTGTTGCACAAGGAGAAATGAAATGAAGCATCTAAAATATAAGAAATGTAAGATTTTAATTATTGCCTTTTTGGACATCATGTCTAATGTATTTAAAATATTTGAATTCTGGTGGTGACTGAGGTATGACACAAACTTTTTTTGGTTAACTTTTATGTATGAATTAAAAAACAAAGTTACTGAGAACTTTACTATGTTTTACAATATACTTTCTGAAATCATTTTTATAGAAGTTTAAGATCTGGGAGTCCATTTGGAAAGTGAGGAACTAGAAACTATTCATCTTAGTTCTTCTTTCAATAGAGACAGTGTAACAACTCTATACTTATATATAAAAAACCTCTACTATACATTACTTAGGTAAAATCCCTTAGATAACATATGAAAGTGCAAACCAAAAAGATATATATATATATATATACAAATCCAAAGTGTGCTGTGACAGAGTTCACAGAATCAAAACAGCTTTCAGAATATGTTAAATGTCCAATAATAATAAAATAGAAAAATCAATGAAATTTATTTATTCACAATAAATTCTGCTATTGGTTGAAAAGAATTAATTTCAGCCAACCAAATGCAAAATAATAGTATTAAATAAGAAAAATGCTAGAAAAAGTTTTAACTTGGTGTCGTATACTTGCAAAACAAGCCAGTCTAACAGTTCAGGGAGCACCTTCTGTGAATAAAGAATGCATACAGTTTTGAGTCCAAAGCAGCCTTGTTTTTTTATTTTATCTAGAAAAATCATTAAGTCAGTTAATTAAGCCAACATTAGGAAGCTTATTATATCCAGTCAATTTTTACTTCGAATCTTGAATTCACGAGTGTGCATGTTCACATCTGTCAGTGCCTAATTGAACAATATTTGATAATTGTGAATATGGAGTTGGAATTTGTTTGCAAATTTCCTCCCCCAAATATTCTGCAAATTAGTTCTGAGTAAGAAACATTTTTATATAGTATTTTTCATAATTCATGTAAAAGCGTGTGCAATGGCTGACAACACTTGTGATTTTTCTCTATTTTTGAATAAACGTGACTGTTCAGAGTTTAGAATTTGAAAATAATACACACACACACACACACACACACACATTCATGTTCAAGATGAAGGACCTGCGTAAGACAGTTGTATAGATTCCTTAAAAAATAGTAATGTAAGGGAAATACCACACCTAAATATTCCTCCTCAACAATTACAAATATTGTTGAATGTAAGATTAAAACAACTGGGGAAAATGGAATAGCTGGAAATGAAGTAAATATGAAAACAGCAATGCAGAAATATTAAAAATAGAATTATTCCTATTTGAATATTTCCAGATCTGTTCAAAGATATTTATAGAAAAAAATAAGATTTTGATATTATTGGAACTGAGGATCTTACATCACATCTGTCCTAAAATTGAATGAAAAAAATATTGATGTAGTACAATTTGGATTTTAGCATGTTCAATAGATTTAGGCAGAGTAATTTTTGCTACAAGTAAACAAATATAGTCTTCTTTGTTTAGGAAAACAATCTTTAGATCAATAGAATAAATTGATATAATTTTACACACACACACATACTGTATGTACTGATTTACTACATTGCATACTCCAGGACAGAAAATTAGTTATACAATTTATCGATTAGAAGATCAAAATGCATGATATGTGACTTCAGAATTTCTGACAGTATGTGAAATAAAATTTAACA
>NW_015386684.1:1219306-1295640 GCF_001527695.2 Protobothrops mucrosquamatus
GCCTAGGGGGGGGATTGTATAGGGATTTTAATAGGGATTTTATAACTTTTCTAAAAATAACAGGCTTATTTAATATATATTTTAATTGTTTTTAGATATTTATTGTATAGTTCCGTTTTTATTGCCTGTAAGCCGCCCTGAGTCCTTCGGGAGAAGGGCGGGGTATAAATTAAAGTAATAATAATAATAATAATAATTTACTCACCATTCAAAAGAGACAATAAAAAGAGCTAAGAAGGAAACAAAAATATCAGAACATCTCCTTTCTCAGCCAACACTCAGATGAACAGGGATTAGCACCAGGCAAACAACCAGTAAATAACACCCTAATCAAGAAACTCCCAAAGGGAAAACAATACCAGCACCAAAAGTGGCAGGAAAAGCTACTGTGTATATAAAAAAGCAACCCTCGCACTCAATGAGGTCATCTAGCTGGATAATAAAGCATCTGCAAACAAACACCCAAACTCAGAGAGCACCAAGGAATCCTTAGATCAGTGGTTCTCAACCTGTGGGTCGGGACCCCATTTGGGGTCAATCGGCCATTTCACGGGGGTCGCCAAGCAAGGCTGTCCGCCATTTTTTTTTGTCCGCCATTTTTTCCCCTTTTCCAGCGGGTGCCTTACCTTCCTTGGGCTGGGCCAGCTGGTGGTCGGCCTGCTCCGTCTCTGCCGCTTGCCAACTACGCCTCGGCAGGCGCAGGGGGTGGAACCACGCATGCGTGGCGCTCCTGGGCAGGGAAAGTCCTCGACTTACGACCGGTTTAGTCCTCGACTTACGACCGGTTTAGTCCTCGACTTACGACCGGTTGGGGTCGCGGCATTAAAAAGGTTGAGAACCACTGCCTTAGATATTTTAGCATTTCTGAGTGCAACTTGCTTCAGGCAAGATCTTAAAAGTTGCACAAGTGCTTCCTAAGAAAAGGAAGTCACATAAGTACTTTTTCAGATAACATTCAAACCAAATAATGTAGCAGTTCCATGCACTGCATATTTTTCATTAATTCCCAGAGGTGTATATATTATCCAATCATTCATTTACATCTGACCAAATAAATTGCTGTAGGATGTAACATCGATTGCCTGTAGGAAAACAAAACTATCTGCTCAACACCAGGAAGCATGTTCGTTTGTTTTTAAAATCCCAGTGTCAAGAAAAGGTATATCTGCCAAGAATCGGGCTACTTTAGCTATAATGAGAGAGGCATCATTTTCTGTATATGTGTTCAATGCAACATGCCACAGAAAATAATAAATGGAATTGTGATTGTAAGATTAAATTTCTGTCAAGGGGCTGATGAGTCACTATGACCCTCAAGCTTTGTTCTCATAGTTTATTATCACAAATCTGTGATGGAATTACAATCTTTTAATTAGCAGAGGCCCATTCATTTTCTCCTAGATTGTTGCACAAGGAGAAATGAAATGAAGCATCTAAAATATAAGAAATGTAAGATTTTAATTATTGTCTTTTGGGACATCATGTCTAACGTATTTAAAATATTTGAATTCTGGTGGTGACTGAAGTATGACTTCAATCCTACACAAACTTTTTTTGGTTAACTTTTATGTATGAATTAAAAAACAAAGTTACTGAGAACTTTACTATGTTTTACAATATACTTTCTGAAATCATTTTTATAGAAGTTTAAGATCCATTTGGAAAGTGAGGAACTAGAAACTATTCATCTTAGTTCTTCTTTCAATAGAGACAGTGTAACAACTCTATACTTATATATAAAAAACCTCTACTATACATTACTTAGGTAAAATCCCTTAGATAACATATGAAAGTGCAAACCAAAAAGATATATATATATATATATACAAATCCAAAGTGTGCTGTGACAGAGTTCACAGAATCAAAACAGCTTTCAGAATATGTTAAATGTCCAATAATAATAAAATAGAAAAATCAATGAAATTTATTTATTCACAATAAATTCTGCTATTGGTTGAAAAGAATGAATTTCAGCCAACCAAATGCAAAATAATAGTATTAAATAAGAAAAATGCTAGAAAAAGTTTTAACTTGGTGTCGTATACTTGCAAAACAAGCCAGTCTAACAGTTCAGGGAGCACCTTCTGTGAATAAAGAATGCATACAGTTTTGAGTCCAAAGCAGCCTTGTTTTTTTTATTTTATCTAGAAAAATCATTAAGTCAGTTAATTAAGCCAACATTAGGAAGCTTATTATATCCAGTCAATTTTTACTTCGAATCTTGAATTCACGAGTGTGCATGTTCACATCTGTCAGTGCCTAATTGAACAATATTTGATAATTGTGAATATGGAGTTGGAATTTGTTTGCAAATTTCCTCCCCCAAATATTCTGCAAATTAGTTCTGAGTAAGAAACATTTTTATATAGTATTTTTCATAATTCATGTAAAAGCGTGTGCAATGGCTGACAACACTTGTGATTTTTCTCTATTTTTGAATAAACGTGACTGTTCAGAGTTTAGAATTTGAAAATAATACACACACACACACACACACATTCATGTTCAAGATGAAGGACCTGCGTAAGACAGTTGTATAGATTCCTTAAAAAATAGTAATGTAAGGGAAATACCACACCTAAATATTCCTCCTCAACAATTACAAATATTGTTGAATGTAAGATTAAAACAACTGGGGAAAATGGAATAGCTGGAAATGAAGTAAATATGAAAACAGCAATGCAGAAATATTAAAAATAGAATTATTCCTATTTGAATATTTCCAGATCTGTTCAAAGATATTTATAGAAAAAAAATAAGATTTTGATGTTATTGGAACTGAGGATCTTACATCACATCTGTCCTAAAATTGAATGAAAAAAATATTGATGTAGTACAATTTGGATTTTAGCATGTTCAATAGATTTAGGCAGAGTAATTTTTGCTACAAGTAAACAAATATAGTCTTTGTTTAGGAAAACAATCTTTAGATCAATAGAATAAATTGATATAATTTTACACACACACACATACTGTATGTACTGATTTACTACATTGCATACTCCAGGACAGAAAATTAGTTATACAATTTATCGATTAGAAGATCAAAATGCATGATATGTGACTTCAGAATTTCTGACAGTATGTGAAATAAAATTTAACAAAGAGCAAACTTTATTGAATCAACATTCTTATAAATCATTCTTCCACACTGAGCTTCCTTAAGTGCACCCTCTATAACTCAGTAAGCTACGCATGCCTGATTAAAGTAGAATATTTTAGGAAGTTTTAGTATACTGAATATTTCCATTAGAAATTTCAGATGGATATTCTATACATTATGTTGGAGAAGGATGTACTCCTATTGATTGATTATGTGCTATCAGGCTGGTGTTAACTCTTAGCGGCCATATAGATACATTATTCTCCATGATTGTTGGATATGAAATAACAGAATGATGAATGTATTCTAATAAATGTTTAAATTGTAAGAAATTGATGTGTGTAGTAGAGACAAGACTATATACCTGATATTTATGAATGATTAATTTGACTTTGGGATAGCCCTTACAGAATTGAAAGGATATTAAAAATAGATATTAACATGTAATAATATCTGCAAGATAGTGCTGCTGCCATTCCATAAAAATGGAATGGCAGCAGCACTATCAAGAAACTATAGGGTGTGTAGCCCAAGAAGATGTCTAGAACATAAGTGTTGAAAGCCTATGGCGATTCTCATCATCCAGATCATGGTTGTCTTAAAGGTGCTTTTCCAAAAAGCAACTGGAGTTTCTTGGTTTTTTCTCCTTGAATACGTTTCACTTCTCATGCAAGAAACTTCTTCAGTTCAGAACTGAAACGTATTCAAGGAAAAAAAACCAAGGAAATTGAGTTGCTTTTTGGAAAAGCACCTTTGGGATAGGTGTTGAAAGCTCCAATCTTTTACTCTAAAGACTAACTCTTGCTCCCATACTAGACCATATGACCAAAACTATCGTGCCTGAGTAGGCTTCCAAAGTAGTTGGTTCATTACATTTTGGAGGCTTATAATTTACACATCATACTCTCACAGATGGTAAGTCAACACTGCATCATTATTTCCTCATAATGGCCTCTTAAGAAGACTATTTGGTAGAAACCATTAGAAAATCAAATAGTGTGATGCAAAGAGGAATGAGACATTTTCTTCCTTCACTCAAGGAAAAATAACTCATCTGGCAACTAAAACTAGGCAACTAGAACTAACTTGAAATAGCAAGTAGGAGTTGCCTACTTATTATTCATTTGAAGGTAAAGTAGGATATGAGGCCATCTTAACACTGGGTGAGTAACCTGTCCAAAATGGCACAAGGAGTCCTTAGGAAATGGCACAAGACTCCAAATGGCACAAGGAGTTCTTAGGAAAAGAAAAGAGATGAAGCAAGAGAAAAAGTCTGGAATGTGAGACTGACAGAAGAGGAGATAGGCAATGGAGGAAGGTGGATAAGAACTGATTAAAGAAAGGGAAGTCCTATTTTGGACAATGAAAAAGAAAAACCTCGAGTACAGCTAAAATGAATAAAAGAGAAAAATGGAAGCCTGAAAGGGAAAAGGCAGTATTACAAAGATCAGAACACTATTTGGTGAATTAAAACTATGATATGCATTGAATAATGTTTTTACAAATTCATAGGCAAATGGTTTTAAAAAGTACAAAGCATGGGACCAGTAAAATTCTGCTTCTGGCAACAGGTGCTAGGAAATAGGTGATAATTATGCAGCAACTCTTAATTTCTTTTCTGAAATCAAGGAATTAGGATTATCCTTTGGTGCAGTTCGTTGGAGTGCTAACTAAGCCATTGAAATTTCTCATTCTCTTAGACTATGGAGAAGCCTTATGGACCATGGAAAGATTTAAGATACAATAGCATAGTAAATCTAAGAGTTCTGACAATCAACAATTTCAAAGGATTTCATACAATTAAGCCCAAGAAGTTGGAGAAAGTATTCGTTGTGAATGCTGTTTAAGAAAACTGTAGCAAAAGTGTAAGGAAACCAAGATAAAATAGCCAGAGATATTTACAATTCAGTATGTGTACTTTACGTCCTGTACAGCTTTTTCTGTCTGCCATTAAGGGAGGCTTTGAAATTGCCACCTGAGTTTCATAAAGTGAGACTGAACTCTCATGGGAAATGTAATGTATAGCCCACATGTTCTTCGTTCCTGATTGATTTTAGGACTAGCACTTTAGCATTAAAGAGTGTGATGTCTGCATGGGTTGTGCTTTCAAATTTCTTCCCAGGTTTTTATACCAGTTTACAATAGGACCCTCACAGCCTTGGGGCAGTGCATTTACTCATAAATATATAGTAAATAAATATTGAGAAGGAAACAGGTAGGAAAAAGCAAAGTCAATCACAAAAATGAAAGGCAAGAGAAAAACTAAATTGTTCACTTAACGGCCACCACCCCAATTTGATACCAATGAGATCTCCTTTAATTTCAGAGAAATCTCCTTCCTGAATGCTTTGGAAAGGTTAAAATGCAATTTTCTGAAACTAAGTTATTAGACAGAGGAGCATTAACCTTTGAGCCCTACAGACTTTTACTCTTTTTATCTCCTTTTCATTTTTGTTTGTATGTCTGTTCATTTTTTTCCTCCCTGTGATCACCATCCTGTTGCTAGGTAACAGCTGTTTTGTGCAGAGGCATGTGAGTCTATCTGTCTCTTAGCTTTGTCAGCCTGGCCCAGGGTACCCACCTCCCTAGCGCTTGCTGACGGCAATACAGCTCCTCACAAAAAAGCATTTATCATGCCCCAGCACAGTAATGGCCACTCCAGAGAGGGGAAATTGAGCTGACCTGAAGGCCAAAGCTGTTAGGGAGACTGGTGGGAAGGGTAAGAGGGTCACAGCACCCTTTCCCCACCCACTTAGTGGGCAGTAAGCAGTGCCCCGGTTTTCACTAACACATCCCAAAGCTTTGCACCTGAAATAAATGTTTATTTGACATTATCAATAAAACGGGAAAAAAAATACGATTTCAAAGAAACCAGTATTGGATCTAACTGAGATAAGCAGCAGTCTTGTATGCAGCTATTCCACTTAAAGGCCACCAAACTCCAAAGGAATGGAAATTTCCAAACTGCAGAAGAATTGAAATGCACTTATGGTTTTTCTATCTTGCCACTGTCATAAGGGGGGAAAAAATATCATTTCTGCTTCTTCCATCATCCTTTATCTTTTTTTAAAAAGTAAGTATAAACCAAAATTACAATTGTTTGGTTCTGACCAATTAAAGCCATCTATCTGTCAAATATTTTGGAAGGAAATTTTTACTACAACTACTATTACTACCGTTTCTTTTTTTTAAAACCGAATCCAAGCATCTGCTTTTCGAGAAGAAAAAAAATACTTTGATTTCTGCCTCCAAATCGCTCCTTTCATTTAATTAGGAAGAATAAAACAAGGTCTGCTCTTCATTTTATGAACTGACACACTTGAGATGAGCAGAGGTTATGTAAAATGTTTTTAAAAGCACAATAGTAGAATGTTTAATTTTGCTTATTTTAACAAGGGCCAAAGTCATATTTGCCAGCTAATATAAAAAATTAATAAATGTTAACTTTAAGAAAATGTTGGATGAAAATGCATTAATTAGATTAATTTGTAAAATCCATAAATCATCACACCATATGATATAAGCAAGATTATTTCACTTCCAGAATATGGCATTCATAAAAGATGTGCATTATCGTGGTATTCATACATGATATGAATCCCCCACAGCAGTGATATGTGTTTAGAAAAGCTCTATAAATATATCCCTTGTGAGATCTCTCACAAAAGCTTTGAGACTGTGCAAGCCATCATTTAGCTACCATTCAATGTCAAGGAGAGGAGCAGATCAAAAAAGTATCACACGACCTCTATATTATATATCTCCTCTGTGTGCAGGAATCAGTTCTTACAAACAAGAAGCACCTTGCTTCAGGTGTGAACATCAACCCTCACTGGAATTTTTATACTAGCCTTTCTCAATCTTGAAAACATTTTCAGGGTAGCCTTACAAAAATGGTTTTGTCTACAGCTGAGTCACGATACATTAACTTCCCCATATCTGGGAGTGCTAACATTACATGGTACATGAACTTTAAAAATGTGTTTATTTTTTTAACCATGAATTCTCACTAGTGACCTTCCACAGAACCTGAAGCTTTCACAGAAGACATAAGGAAAGGCTGGTTATAGCAGTGGTGGCGAACCTAAGGCACAGGTGCCAGAGGCGACACTCAGAGCCCTCTCTGTTGGCACGTGCGCTGTCGCTCCAGTCCTAGGCCTTCCGCTTGGTTTTATAAAACCTTTTCACTTTAGGCTTCTGCCGCCATGTGCAAAAAAAAAAAAAAAAGGTTCAATCAATCAGTCAATTTCAACTTCTTGTGGGGAAAAAAAAGATCTTGCAAAATTGGAATTGATTGATTGAACTTTTTAGTCCCACCCAGTCTGCCGTTACCACCGCAGCCACGCCCACCCAATGGGCCACATCCACCCAATTGGCCACACCCACCCGGCACCCGACGATGCATAAGTAGGTTTTGGGTTGCAGTTTGGGCACTCGGTCTCTAAAAGGTTCGTCATCACTGGTCTATAGTATCTAATTTTGGAGTGTAAAATATTTATAAGAGGAAAGGCCCGTCTTGTGAAAAGGCTATCCAGACAATTATAGAGAGACCTCCAAAGTTTAAAAGAAAGAGTTAAAAGCCAAACGTTATGGCAGCAAATATTAATACTTGTTAGCAGATAGACCACTGTCATATGCAAAAGCTAAAGTTTATGCTTTTAGTGCTTTTTAATATTACTGTTGTATTAAAAATATAATCTCTTTATGTGGATGTAAACTCATTAAGAGCATGTGAATTTTATGGACCCTTAATTGCTAGAGTCTACTTTCAAAGCTTAGTAGGTAGTAACAATTTATTCATTAAAAGAATACTATGGTTAGTATCTAGTTACTTGTAAGAATATTAGTTAATATATTCAGTTATAAGGCAGTACAGTATACTAAATGGACAGTAAGAGTCCATAAGCAAGTGTCATATTTTTCAAGCTTTCAAACAACATTTTACAACCAAAGGGGCTAAGAGTCAATCTCAGTTTTAATATATCCTCCAGAAAGTCATCAGATAAGAATATGAACTTTAAAATTGATCAAGATTAATTTCACTGAAAGTGTATCATAACATATTTCTCTTTGGAGACTCATTTGTTGAGCAGCAGATGCAAAGGAAAGAAGAAGAAAAATCAGTTTGCAAGAAGGCAATTAGATTTTTACCATTGATAAAATAAAAAAATGTCTGATTTATTAAAGCATTCCCAAATAGCTGCAGCATAAGATTTGTTTGAAAAGTCCCTAAATTGCAAAGAAGTAAACATAAAAATAATCTCTACCAAGTTATCAATAAATTTAGCATTCTAGTAATAATTTCTGTGAAATTTTCATTTACCAATTTCCTGAATCCTAAAGCAAGAAAAGCTCTATTGCATGCATACTAAACTTGTACTCTAATATTTATAATATAGTCTAGTATTTCCCTGCTTTCTCCACATTAAAAATTATTTTAATGTAAACCATCCTTGTGCCTGAAAATAGACACTGTCCAGGCTAATGTATTCTGCCCAGAAAAATGTATTCAGCATAATTTAATGGTAGATTAATTTAAAATTGTGTAATGTACAGTCACTTAGAGGGGACACTAAAAGTGACTTTTTCAGTTTTGCATTAACCAAATGTAAAATGTCTATTTTAATTAAATTGCTATAATAATATTCCAATAACACTTTAATCCAGTACCACATGTTGTGAATTGTATTGGGTTCTAGTCAACTAGAAAGTTTTTAATTCTTACATTTTTACCCTCCCACACAAAGGCTGCTGAAGCAACCTACATTAATCAGGATGCATACTACATGGTTTGACTTAAACTGGTTAGTTAATGTCTACAAAATTATTGGAAACTCAAATATTATCACACACATATTTCATTTTAGCTTGCAAACAAGTATCTGGTCTCAAACATAGCTGGTTTGAGCTTAAATATTTTGCTCTTGTTCCATTACATTGATATGGAATAGCCTTGAAGATGTCCAATTCCACCTCCTTTAAAAGTGGGGAATGACTGTTTAGTCTGCAGCAGAATGCACTTGCTGACATGGATATCATATGTGTATTGTATCACAGGACAGTTGCCTAGGATAAGAAATTGCAAGCCAATAATTCACTGTAACCAGTTTTGTCTCTTTTAGCCTTGGATACTTTGCTTATACGGTTTACTTTTGTTATTGGGTCTAATGACAAAAGAAATATCATAGTAAGACAATGGTACAGAGAAATTATATGTATAGATGTAATCCCTGCTATAGGCATTAAAGACACTGGAAAAAAAATCCTACTAGTAAAATGGCGGTCACCACCACTCAGCCATGTTTAGCCTCCCCCTTCCAGACTCTAGCCCCCAAATTAAAAAGTTTTATTTTATCTATAACTTCATTTCCCTGACAAGACTATAAAAATAACATTTAAAAACTAAGCCATACACTTTGCAGAATTGGAGGCAAGGGAAACAACAATCCCCTGATTGAAAGGACAAGATACAGAATAAAGGCAGATACTGTAGCTGTTGCAGAATAAAATAGGATGAGCAGATTTTTGAGAGTAAAACAGGGATGCATTAATGTAAATGTATGTACAGGTAGTCCTCGACTTACAATCTTTGAGTCACAACAGCACTGAAAAAAGTTTTTCACGCTTACAACCATTGCAGAATTCCTATGGTGACATGATCAAAATTTGGGCGCTTGTGCCAACTGATATGTATTTATGATGGTTCCAGCTCCCGGAGTCATGTGATCACCACATGTAACCTTCTCAGGTGGCTTCTAGCGAGCAAAGTCAATGGGGGAAGCCAGATTCACTTAACAACTGCAGTGATTCACTTAACAACTATGGGGAAAAAGTCATAAAATGGAGCACAACTCGTTTAACATCTGCCTTGCTTAACAGTGGAAATTTTGGCTCAGTTGTGGTCATAGGTTGAGGACTACTTGTATTTAATTTCCCAAGCAAATTAGGCAAAAACTGGGAGGGAGGGAAACTATACACAGACAAAAAAAACCCCAATGCAACCTGACTTGATCAGATTTTACACATTTGATAGAATTTATTATCTCCTTTATTATTTCTAGAATTATTTTGAAAGCATACTTTTGCTTTTTAAGAGCATCTTGTAAATTACAGAACAGTGGCTGAGATTGCAGCTGACCCTCAAGATAAGCAATGAATTTAGGTTTGCCAAATCCACTTGGTTCCTCTTCTCTGTGCAGATATTATTCATACTCAGAAAATATCTTCTACAGATACATTCATTCCAGGCAGACACATGGCAAATTGAACTAGAAAGGAAATGATTTTGAAAGTAATGTCCATATTGCCAACATGGAATAAAGTTTATGCTGCCAGACATTTGCTGCTTTACCCCCACAGATCCAATTTCATTCTCCTACCACAATGTTTCTTTGCATGTGTTAGTTCTTCAAATGAACTGTCTTGCCCTGATATAACCGTTTTGCAGTTACAAACCACAGATGATGTTTTTGCTCTTCCCAAACTGGGATCATGTCTAATCGGATTAATAAGGAAATCAGCAATTCATTAAAATGGGCTGTCCATTGCTGGGACCAGTTTTTATGAAAAGTAATATTTAAAAGTTGAAAATGACTTGCCCTGCCCACTGCAATATCAACAAAGTGTTTCTGACAGTTTAACATGGACAGTTGTGTAGACTTGGATATCAAAGGACTCAGTAGTTTGCCAGCAACAGTTTACACTGCATTGCGGACACTGGTGAACTGCACAACGCACTCCAGCTAAAAAAATTTCAGGCTTTGCTTCTTTCAGTTTTCAAAAATATGTTTTTTCCCCTCCTTGCTCTTAGTTTACCACTGAAGTTAGAATTTGTACTGTCAGCAAAAAATCCAATCACTTTTTTTGTTGTTGTTTAAATTGTATTTTTCCAAGAGTCCTCCCATATTTCTCCAAACAGTATGGCAGAGGTTTCAACTGACAGAGAGATAAACTTTAAAAAGGTTACCTTTGCTGGCTCACAGTCTCAGTTTAACATCTTTTCTGTTAGAAGGGTCAGTTAATACATGGGGTCACTTTTCAGCACATCTGTGGCCAAAGGTTCAAAATATACTTCCAGAGTATTGTTTTTTTGTATAAGCCCAGTCAAACCTTTCAGTGTACCGTTTTCTAATTTAAGAAGAACTGCAGTTCATTGATCAAAAGCTGTGGTTGTATATTACAGCACATAAGACAACAAACTTGACACACCCACACCTGAAGCCCTTATAAACAGAAGAACACTGACAATGACATCCCCTAAACTCTGCTGAAGATGTTACCTAGCCTGGTAATGAAACCAACCCACAAGCTCAGAGAACGAACCTTCACCCTCACATAAGATAATGTACCTCTAGCTGCTATCTCTTTTAATCATGAATTAGATCCACTCTTTCATCTCCCATTCCATCAGGTGGTACCCACAATGATGAACAAAACCAAACCCAGGAACTGAATAACTGATACCATTTCTTACAAATATGGCTGCCTATGGCATCCCTGCTTACTCTAGTCTACTCCAAGTCCTTGCACAGATAGAATGAGCAGCAAACACAGAAGTTATTTCTCATCTGACAGTACATATGAACCTACTGTTGTTCTTGCTAGTTCTGCTGCTTGCAGAAGAAGAGACTTCTGCTGCCCAATCAGCCAATTAGACAAGATACTGTAGTTCCTAAAGATCAGGACATTTTTCTAATTTTGGGAGAGGTGTCTGGCATCAAGAATGCCTTTACAAAACTGGGATTATCCCAATGAAAAATCTCTGGCCATTCAGACCTAACAAGACAGTTAGGGGCTAAGTCTCCAGAGAAATAGTGGACTCCTTCAGT
Organism: Protobothrops mucrosquamatus; assembly: GCF_001527695.2. NCBI lineage: Eukaryota > Metazoa > Chordata > Lepidosauria > Squamata > Viperidae > Protobothrops > Protobothrops mucrosquamatus. Next base: position 1,231,238 of record NW_015386684.1, read on the forward strand.
AGTAATATTCAGTAGAGGCTGAATAGTCATCTCTTATGAATGGTTTCACTTAAATTTTGGCTAGCTTGGAAATTCTGAGAGTTGAAATCTACATATTTTAAAATGGCTGAGGTTGAGAAACATTGCTCTAAGGCACCCAACTAGGTCTCTTTGTACAGTAGGAATACTAAAATTGAACTGCTGGGTCAGATGTGGTACGGTGGGGTTGCCTGGCTCCCATGATGTCATAATTTTTCTTTCTCCACACCCACCTGCTGCTCATTTTGAAATAAGTTTCTCGATGTGGAGGATCCTTGAGAGGATCCTTGAGAGGATCTAAGAAATGGTGCCCACGGAATGGCCAGAAAAGAGACAACATAGCCCACAGCTGGATAGTGGACAGGACAAGAATTTCAAAAGAAATCCTCCCTAGTTTCTCAGTCTGTAAAGGAGACGGTGGCAGGCAGAATTGTACTTTCAGACTTGCAAGTTTCTGTTATTGTAGCTTTATAATGAAACTGAATTATCTCATCTGGTTACGTTTCCTGCCTGCTCTACCTAGTAAGGCTAATATGTTCCTTCTGCTGCTTCTTCTACACTTCTGCCTTCCTCTGTTTCCTTGTGTCAAAAGTTTTGGGTATGTTCAAAATGATTTCACACTTACAGTATGTACAACAAGGACAGATCTTGTGACACAATGTTGCTTCCATCATTTTGTTACAGGTATTGGATCCTACAGACCTCTCTGCCCCTTCCTATGTCTACCTGATCCTTTCCAGATTGCATATTCTCCTAAAGCACTTTCCCATAATTCTTGCACATTCCCTCACATTTTAAAGGTTTCAGGGGTTTTTTTTTGTCATAAGAAGAGAAAAGTATGAACAGAGATTCCACAGCATGAAAAGCAAATGTTTATTTGAAGCATTTTTATCCTCCCCTTTAGCAAAAAAAACAACAACACAAGGCTTCTTTCTTGCCTTTACGTATTCAGTAAAAAAGACTTGATGCACAAAGAAAAATGATGGGGAGCAAGGGAGAAAAAGCAAGGTTGGGTACCATTTCGTTTTTTAAATGATCAGTTGGGATGAAAACAGTAAAGTATATTGTGTATATAGTGTATGTATTGTGCATGTACTGTATATAGTATATTTTGACAGAACTCAAGTTATGGGTTTCCTGAAAATCATTGAGTTTGTATTGTTGGCGCTAATCCAATCTGGTGTATCATTTTCCACCATACCTACCCCGGTATGTTGTTTTGTGTTTTTAATTGCAGTAAAGAAACAGCTTGTAGTCCACAGTTGGCAATATCCATATTGTGCAGCTCATTGAAGGGGAGACAATATTTCTAACAAACTTGTGACAGAAGCTCAGGAAACACTGTCAATATTTTTTTCCATAGCGTTAGTTAATGCTAGGAAAATACAGCTGTCAATTCTCACATAACAGCTGAGATTTGGTAGTTTGTAATGAAATACAAGCTGTGTTAAACGGGAGGCATTTTAAAACTGTTGCTTCAAATACATGTTGCTAAAACAGTCAAGTCTTAAGCTTCATATGCTTAATAGACTGTTTACAGACTTGCATACCAGAAGTCCAAATTAATGGGAATATATACTGAAACAAAAGAATGCCTGATATTCTTTTGATCTAAACTATATGTGGGCTTTCCTTTTAGAGCAGTTAAGGTTTTTTCTTTCCCTTGCCGAAGATTAATGATAAACTTTAGAATGTTTTTCTTCACATTTGCCACGCAAACGTAGCCTTTGCAGAAATGCGTATGGAAAATAAATGGGTATTCTGTGTTGTGATTCAATTATTTATCTTTACATCCCATAAAGTTTTCAAAGTGCTGAGCAATGCCACCTTATCACCAGCATTCTCTTCCTGACTTCTATATTGGGTAATTCAATTACAGGACAAGCCTTGGGAATTAAAAGTATTTTAAGTTCCCTTTGGAAATGCATTTGTTAATATGTGGGGTATAAAATTATTTTTTGCTAGCAGAAGCCTTTTTTGGTATGCCTTAAGTTTCAGCTGGACTCAGCTTGACCTTGGAAGGGCATCCATAAACAAGGATGTCCATCACATCATTCCTATTTTCTCAGTGGAGCTCATTCAGATAGAAGCCAGGTTACGTTATAAAATAATTTCTTTTCTTTAAACAAACATCAAAATGTAAGAGGAGAGTGCAATATCCAAAAGTGCTAATAAACCTTCATTATGTTGTTGAACTGGTGTGGTCACCACAACATAAAATATATATATTGAGACTCTAGAAAGAATACAGAGAAGAGCAACAAAGATTATTAGGAGACTGGAAGCTAAAACATATGAAGAACAGTTATCAGGAATTGGGTATGTCTAATTTAATGAAATGAAGGACTAGGGGGACATGCCAGCAGTGTTCCAATATCTAAGGGGCTGCCACAAAGAAGGGGAGGTCAACATTATTCTCCAAAACACCTGAAGGTAGAACAAGAAGTAATGGATGGAAACTAATCAAGGAGAGAACCACTGTAGAACTAAGGAGAAATTTCCTGACAATTAGAACAATTAATCAGTGGAACAACTTGTCTCCAGAAGCTGTGACTGCTCTATTCCTGGAGGTTTTTAAGAAGAGATTGGATAACCATTTGTCTGAACTGGTATAGGGTCTCCTGCTTGAGCAGGGGATTGGACTAGAAGACATCCAAGATCCCTTCAGTTCTATTATTCTGTTATATTTCTGTTAACCAATAATACAGTATGCCTCAAACTGAATGAGAAATACCAAAACATATGAGTAAATATATGGATCATATTGAAAGGAGTTATGCAAAGAAAGTTGTGAGTTTGTCTATTTGTTCATAATATTTGCATCTTGTTTTTGTTATGAAAATAATGGGATAACAGACCACTAACCATTGTAGAACAGAGCCTACTGAGACAGAGAGATTTTTGTAAGCAAGCAGTTAAACAATTAAGGCTTAAACTCTATTTCCATTTTCCTGAAAGTAGATCCCTTTTGATTCAGACTTACAATCAACATGTCATTTTAAAGTCAGTTCTTCAAGATGAATTCAATTCCTGGGGACATCGAACTTGGACTTGTTTTGGCAAAATACCAAAGTAGTTTTGCTTTGGCTTCTTCTGAGACCTGTTTTTAAATCTGATAGACTGGAAATGATGGCATTGTCTGTTGGTCTCCCATGCACCAGATCTGACTCTGTAGAGATAAAGATGATCTTCATGGAGAGAAGAAACATCCATTGCCAAGGCAATGAATTTCCATGTACCATACAATTTCCCATAGAGTTTGTTTATATTTCACAAAGACCACAGACAACAGAACCCAGCTGTCATGCATGTAGATTTGTAGAGTCCTGATCATCTACATTTTGCACTAGAGCAAGGATTGGCTATCTGTCTTCCATGGGATACACCCATCCCTTCCAGATCAAATTTACTGATTAAATACTGAAGTTAAGCAGCATCTATTGGAGGAGGGTGTTGTTTATGATTTTGCAGCAAAAATGCATGGTGATAATAAGCATTATATGTTAAGCTTGCAGTTATATTTTCAACCTTAGTCCATTTTATTTTTAAAAATATTCTATAAAGGCAAAACCGAAGAACAGAGAGTAGGACACACATGTATTTGGCTATCTTAGGACACACATGTATTTGGCTATCTTTATGTATTTGGCTATCTTATGCCAGATTTAATAGAAAGTTCTTATCTAGTTATTAAAGCATAATATTTCTAAATTTTGGATGATGAAGATTGGGAAATATTAGTAGATGTCCATATGGAATATTAATTTAAGAAAAAAATATTTTTGGCATCTTTTTATTACAATTCCATCCAGTGCAATAACACTGAAACCCGAGTATATTCGTAATTTGAAAACTCCTATTCTTTTTCTCTTTAAAGATTGATAAAATTGATTATTTTTTGTTAGACATACTGTATTTCAGGCTCATTTTGCTTTGTAATTAAGAAAAAAGCCAGAAACATCATTTGGACATTAAAAATTTAATAGATATATTTTTCTAGCTTTATGCATTAGCACAAGACAGCCTATTAATGAAATAAGTCTTCCTTCAGGGTCAATTTAGATGGGCTGCAATCTTCTACAAATATATTGCAAATGAGGATAATTTAATGGTCTTAAAACTAACTGCAAAAAAGACTGGCTTAACTCCCCTGACAACACCACTGAAAAAGGAGGTGGGGTTGGACATGACTAGCCCACTCTTCATAATTAGCAAATATTTAATTTTGATCCTGCTGAATTACATAATTGCAAATATTATCTTCTTGCTTAGGTCGGTCTCAGCCTTCCTGACCTGAGAGGTTAATTCTGACTGAGAGAAAGCTGAGATTTGCATTAGAAAGTCAATAAAACTGTCGCTAGGTTTTAACTTCCAAAGCCGGGGATTACAATGACTTCAAATGCTGAAACAAGGAAAAGCTGGTTGTAATCATACAAACTATAAGCATAATGATCTACAGTTCTGCAACTACTGGTAAAGAGAAAGTGTGTCTTAGCATGTCTTAAAAAACAGAAATAGTGTTGCATAATTTTGCAAGGGGGGATTAGTGTTAGTGCATCTAATGCGGTAAACTCTAATCCATGAAAGTCTGTAGCCACAATGAACCATTGTGCGGAAATTACGATAGCCATAGACAGCTTTTAGCTCCCTGCTTACCATACAGAATGGGATTTAACATACAGTAGTGTTAAATTATTATTGTTAGGTATAGGTAGCCTTTTCTGTGAATCCAGCCACATAAGGCTTAGTCAGCAAACTCAACAAACCATGACTTGGCATAAAGGTTGCACCCAACCACTGAATTAATGCAAAAAATTAATTGGATAGAGAGTATTTGGCTTGTTTCTAAGAAACATATTCTTACTAAGGATCTTTCTCATTTTTACAATATGTGGATGTCTTAATTATTTTAATATTAATGTTTTAATATTTGCACCTCTGTTTTTTATGATGCTGTAAGCCACCCTGATGGCAAGATGGGTGGCATATAAAGTTACAGTGGCCTGATGGCAAGATGGGTGGCATATAAAGTTAAATAAATGAATGAATGTCTTTGTTTGCTGAACGTGGCTAAGACATAAATTAACAGTACTTCTTTAGCCTGCTAATGCTGGCTAGAAGATATGGCTGCCTGTGTTTCAGTAGCAACTTGAAACCAGATGCATTGCTTCATTACTTATTTTATTTTAGACATTCTCTGCTCTTCAGCACAGCCGACGGATCAGTTTAGCAAAAAGAAAAATGTCTGTGTTCATACAAGAATGTGAATTTTGGGATAAGGTTCCAGCATATGTAACAAGACCACAACTTTCAAAAAATAAAGTTATGTGACATGTTCGCATTGGGATGGATTGTGAGGAAAAAGTGAGGAATTCTAACAAGGGGTCCCTACGAAGCTTTGTTGTGGCATTATTTTCCTTGTAGCCACAATTAATCAAGAGCGTCTTTAAAGGAGGCTGATACACTGCCCACATTGTTCCCCTCACTTGAACTACTTAAAAGTGTAAACCTCTGAGCCTCACTGGAGGCACTTTGCGCTTCCCTCTGTTTTATGGCACAACCTTAGATACAATAATGCAAAAAGGTCAAGACATCATGTAGGCTTTGGCATTAGACAGCAGAACACTAATTAGTTTTAGAGACAATAGTGTTTTGTATACCCATTCTAATATTTTGGTGGTTAAGTTGTGCTTAAAGATGAAGATTTCCCAAAGGAGACAAAGGGTCTTCTATTCCCCTCTTATCCTTTCTGATACTTTCTGATACTTTAAAATGCCCATGAGAGGTTGTGGGGTTTTTTTTTGTTTGTTTGTTTTAATGTGAAGTATCGGATTGCTCAGAAACCATGTCAATCACTAATATAAAAGAAAAATACGAAAGTGATCTGTCTGGTCATCAAGTTGATAGGCTTGATTAGAAACAGGAAAAGTGGTTTATTATGTGTGCTTACCCCCATTTAGATGTGTTTAATCATTTGTTGTTTTGTTTATGTTTATTAAAGTTGCCCGATTACCACTGATTTTGTACAGCATCCATTCTAAAATTGAATGGTTCCTTATTGCCTTCTAGATGCTTTGAACATCAGCTTCTATGATTCCCGGACATTCTGCATCTAAGGTAAAAGCCCCTTCATCTTTGCCCACAGGCAAATTATTGGGAGGTTTAGGGTAATCCTGAAATTTACATGGGTACAGAATAGTCTGTTTAAAAAAAAAATACAAAGATGTGAATTCCTAGAAATGTTCCAGTGGTAGCTCAGCAGTGCAGAATATTAATAGATTAAAAGGGAAACTGACAAATGGGTGGGAGGATTTAAAAAAATGGATCATCGGAAGAGACAATAATATAAAGATAGAAAACTATTTCGTTTTCTGGCGTTAAGAAAATTGGGATTGTTTACAACTTTTTCCAGCTGTGAGCACTTTCCCTTGTAGTGGTCAGCTTTCTCATACCAGGATTCAACTGCAACATGAATGAAACTGTGCTAGCAACAATACTTATGTGGTAACCTGCAAGTGATCCATACAATATGGACGGGGTAAGGTTAAATTTCTTTTCCAGTTCTGCAAGGATTGGTGATGAGGACACAGTCTGCAAAAGGCCAAATCCTAGTCAGGGCGTTTGGGGAGCAAAAGCAGAAGAGCAATAGGAAGAAAAGCTAGATCCATTTTTATGATGTCTGCTAATTTCATATTTGGTACCCTTTTGTATCCAGGCAATGGATAAAAAATACGCAGCTGTACTTTTAAAAACTTACCACGCGATAATGGCAACTTTGTGAAGCAACTGTCTGCGAGTGTCCACTGAAATAAAGAGTCATTGTCAACTTTCTAAAATTAAGCAGGAGTTGAATAATCTTCTCTGTGGAAAGAATTATACTCAGAAGGCTCCAGGATTGAAAGGCTATGCCCTTGGGATTGCCAACTTGTCCAAAGAAGAAGACACATTAATGATTTATGTATGTATGTATGTATGTATCCATCCCTCCACTCATTCATTCTAGTTGGGGGGGGGCACCAAAATAAAGACTTACAGGAATTTATAGCAATCCAATAAAAACACACAACAAATTAAAATGTCCATAAGAAGCATCATTGAAATCAAAATCAAGGCCTCTCCTGATCATCCAACACGTGCCAAACTTTCAATGCTTTCATCTGCTAGGCCCTCACTGTCTGACGGTAATGCCATTCCTATTATGAATTGTCCCATTTACGTCAAACGGATGCCAGCGATCTCCATTGCTGTCAAAAACTTTTTAAAACAGAATATTTGTAGCACAGCGTTGAAACAAGGGGTTCTTGGTGCTTTCTGAGCTTGGTTGTTTTCTCGCAGACATTTCATTACCCAAACTAAATAACATCAAGCTAGCACTGATAATGTTACCTAGTTTGGGTAATGAAACATCTGCTGGAAAACAACGAAGCTCAAACAGCACCAAGAACCCCTCAAAATAAACCTTCTCTTGGACATATCAAGAGAGCCTTCTCCTGTGTGTCTTCCAGGCTATAAAATTCAATCTCTAAGAAGGTGTTTTCACATGTTGTTCAGTATTTAAGAAAACGGCACCCCCCCCAAAGAAACAATCAACTCGTTCACCATGCTTTTCATTGTTAGTTGCATTTATTTCGATTTTACTTATACTAATTTTATTTTATTTTTCTTGGTTTAAATTGTATTGCTTTTATTCAGATGCTTTATCATTTGTATTTTTTAATTGCTGCTAGGCAGCCTAGACCAGTGGTGGTGAACCTTTTAGAGACTGAGTTCCCAAACTGCAACCCAAAACCCACTTATGCATCGTCAGGTGCTGGGTGGGTGTGGCCCATTGGATGGGCGTGGCTGCAGTGGTAACGGCAGACTGGGCGGGACTAAAAAGTTCAATCAATCAATTCCAACTTTGCAAGATCTTTTTTTTCCCCGTGAGAAGTTGAAATTGACTGATAGAACCTTTTTTTTTTTTTTTGCACACAGCGGCGGAGACCTAAAGCGAAAAGATTTTATAAAACCCAGCTGAAGGCCTAGGACTAGGGCGACGGCGCACATGCCCACAGAGAGGGCTCTGAGTGTCGCCTCTGGCACCCGTGCCATAGGTTCGCCACCACTGGCCTAGACTATTGTATAACAGAAAGCCAAGATATAAATTGAATAAATAATAAATATGGTATAAAAAGAATATCTTACAGCCCGATTGGGCAAGAAGTGAAATATTGTAATTTGCACTTACTAAATTTTAGTAGAGAGAAGGCAACCTTGTTTAAGCGTAATGTCAGATTAAAACAGGAAATAGTTTTGAAATGCAGTGAAATTAGGCTCTTTAGAATGTGAGATGAAATTGAAGAGTTAATTTATGTGAATATTAAGGAATAGAGAAAATTCAAAAGCTAAAATAGAGAGCAAATGTTTATAGTGGATGAGAATATTCTAGTTCAAATAAATTTGTGACTCAGACAAATTTACATCCTAAAAAGCACACTACAACAAGATAAAGACACCAAATAATATAAAATAAATGTAATCCATAAGAATTGTGAAGATTCAAAACAACAACAACCCAATACCAAGCAAACCATATCAATAAATCATAAACACTGAATTCGCAGGACTCGTAGAAATCAAATATAGATCTGAACCAAGAATATTTTTAATTCAAAACTGATTGTATTGACTACTTTAGGGACTCCACATTTTCCCAAAAAGAATCTACATGAAGTGACTGAATTAAGGAACTGAACCAGCAATTCCTATTCTAGTTAGACAAAAAGTAGAGTTTCACATTTCTGGCTGATCAAAAAAGAATCCAAGGAAAATTGATACAGCCTACATAATTATGGCATCACAATTACCGCACTGGAAAGACAGACAGACTGGTATTCTTGGACAACCCTCCCACCCCACCCCATATACTACTTCTTTAAAAATCCAATTTAGACCTACTCTCAGAGAATCCATAGTATCTGTCAGCTCTACAATAACTAATTTTATCAAAATGATAAAAACCGTGTTGTCTTATTGTGACATAAGCTCTGCCCTTTCATATGTGGGTGCCATGTCACAAAAGAGTGGAAGTTATGGTTTGACAATACAACAATGCTTTTGCAATAGCCATATATACTAACAAAGCTTTAATGCTTCTAGTTCATGAATGAAGGCAAATATACATGTCCCAGGATAATTTTGCAGGATCCAATCTGGGTTGGTCACCAGGATCAGATTTAGTCTTCCAAGCACAAGACCAAAAGCTCAGAAGACAAAACCTGTACTCCTGGTGACCAACCCAGATTGGATGCTGCTACTAAATCAATTATATCAGACATGTCAAACACAAGGCCCGGGGGCCGGATGCGGCCCACGAAGTGGTTTCATGTGGTCCGCGAAGCCATCCTGGAAACAGTGAGGGAACGGCCCCCGCTGCCCTGGTCTAGGCCAGCCGGGAGCCAATGTACAATTTTGTGGTGGCCATCTTGGCACTTGCCCCAGTGGACCATGCCTTGGCACTTGCCCCGGTCCTACCCCCTTCTGCCAGAGACCCTCAGATCTGTCCCACTCCTGCTCAGGCCCCCACAGGCACCCTTGACGCCAATGATGTAGAACTGGCCATGCCCACCCAGTAGGCCACACCCACTCCATCCACGTCCACCCAGTAGGCTGCACCCACTCTGGCCATACCCACCTGGCCCCCCAAGGGCAACCACAATGCTGATGCGGCCCTCAGTGAAACTGAGTTTGATACCTCTGAATTATATCAATAGTGTGTTATATGTCTGTCTGACAATACATTGTAAAAGAAAACAGGTTCCATATGGCAGCACAAATGAGTCTCTTATATGAGCTTCTGTTGCATAAAGGCTTTCCCTGCTCCCCAATAATGCCCATTAGTTAGGCTTACTGTTTTTGAGCTGCAAAAAAACAGACAACCACTAGAAAGTAGCGAAGAGACATTTTAAGCTCTTAACTATTTCCTGCCACCTAGCAGGAATCCCAATGTTTGTGGCTCGTCTTATTTCCCTGTTACCTTTGCAGTGGTCAGGTAGGAACCTAGATTTCTCAGGCCAAAACTCCAGATGGTGTTAAGTATTCAGCAATAGCCACCTCTGAGTAATATCCTTGCTGGGACTGTCATCCTGCATTACTGCAAATGTCAAGGAACAGAATGGAGAAGGTCTTGGATGGCGTCTCATGCTTTAACCGATCTTTGGAAATTGCTTTTCCCCCTTCTTTTTCCAGTTTACATTTCTTTTTTGCTTTTATCCATTGTATGTTTTAGGGAGCAATATAATAGATCACTTGAAAAGAAGGAGGTTTGTAGTGCATCACGATGCAGTAAACGTCTCGTTGACTACACTCAATATTTTTAATTACTTGCCTTTATTATTGGTGAGGCAAAATGTAGAGTCAAGTTTCAAATAATACCTTTTATTGGGTAACAGCTGGAATATTGACAGTCAGGCTTTAGGGATACAGAAAACTCCTCTGCAGGTCAAAATGGAATTGATTCTGGGGGGAAAAAACCATATTCAGGAAGCTTCATTGTCAATATTCTATATTGAGTCCAATAATGGTAGTCTTTCAAACTTGGCTCTGAAATTTGTCTATAAAGAAAATGTTTGAGCTTCCAATGGCTTCATGCTTATGACTTTTATCGGACGCCTAATTTGTTACATGACATCACATATTTGAAGTTTACCTTCCTAATAAAAGTAAATTACCAGCATGTCAGGATTAACCATTGTATCTATTTAAATGAGTAAAACTGGGCCAGTTCCGGGGATCTAACTTGTGAAGTACAATAACCAAAACGCCAGATTGGTTCTTTTGCCAAATTATAACTTTATAGTTAAATTTTTCTAGATCAGCCTTAGAATTACTTCTGTTTCACTTTGAGAATCAATGAACGTGATAAAAAAACACTTTGCCCTTCTCATGCAACAGAACTCTAGATTTATTTAGTAATGAAACACCATTCAGTACTTTATTGTGCGTAATTAAAAAGTCAGGTAGGATCTAAGTCTGTCAGTGCAATAGCAATTCCTGTTTGTCTCGCTCTCTCCAGATGACTGTTTTCCACATGCACTCAAAATCTGATCTAGTGGAGAACATGAAAGACATATAGAGAAGTGGAATCCTCTTTTGTTATTCCATTGAAAGAAATAACTTCCACTTATGGAAACATATAATTGATTCCACCTTTTGGATGTAGCTAGATCAGTGGTTCTCAACCTGTGGGTCGGGACCCCATTTGGGGTCGATCGACCATTTCACGGGGGTCGCCAAGCAAGGCTGTCCGCCATTTTTTTGTCCGCCATTTTTTTCCCCTTTTCCGGCGGGTGCCTTATCTCCCTTGGGCTGGGCCAGCTGGTGGTCGGCCTGCTCCGTCTTTGCCGCTTGCCAGCTACGCCTCGGCCGGCACAGGGGGCGGAACCACGCATGCGCGGCGCTCCCGGGCAGGGAAAGTCCTCGACTTACGACCGGTTGGGTAGTCATCGACTTACGACCGGTTTAGTCCTCGACTTACGACCGGTTTAGTCCTCAACTTACGACCGGTTGGGGTCGCGGCATTAAAAAGGTTGAGAACCACTGAGCTAGATAAACCCAACAAAAGAAACTAGAACAAAAATCCCACAACAATTAGAGATAAGCAAAAGTAATTCATTTTTCCCATTTATATGAACATCCATCCAAGAAGGTAAATTACATTTCAGAACCCTAGCTATACTCAAATCCATCTACTTTTTGAAATATCCTCAAAATATATGGAAATATAATAAGTTTCTAATTCACTGTTTCCCTGTATGTTTGGCTGGCAGTGCTCAAGACACTATGAAAAATACTTTTGCTTTGATTACTTTCCATTTGCCTTTCCACCACCTTAAAAATGAAGGCTTCTGAAGGTCATGAATTCATTGAAGAAGTGGTAGATTGTGCACTCTGCTTTAGGTGTAAGATACAAATTCCTGCAAGATCTCATCATTAAAAGGATGATTAAACACAAATAATAACTATTCAGACAGTAAAGAGACAAAAATAGAATGGAAACAGAGGATGTGAATTGATAAAGTTCTGCCCGCAATGTTGTATTTGTTCGGAGAACGGTGATGAATGTCCTTATGATTTGCGATTCTCATTTTCTTATGACTTAATATAGCCTCAAAAATATAACAGGCCTATTTAACAGAGAAACTATTTGCATATATATTTTCAAAATCAATGCAATAGCACTTCGTGACTCACTTCTCAGTAGGCACAAAATTTAGAATAACTCTGTTTATCTGCGCAAACTTTCCTTAGCCTGTTGCAACTCCAAAGGTCTTTACAGTTACAAATGAGTGTTTGGTAGAATATCCCAAGTAAAGCAGACAAAGACTTATTTTTTCTTCATGCCTACAAAGGACTCCAAATCTTTATTATTCAGCACAGCTGCCTAGAATAGGCCACACTGGTGCTTTTGTGTAGTGATAAAAACTGAGTGGGAGTGAATACCATTACCCCTTAAAACATAATTATCTTATTCTTTTGATTTTTTGCACACTGTGATCTAGTTGTGGCCATATTTGGAACATATCCGGCTTGGTCTAGAAGGAATAATTGATATCATTTAAATCATAATTAGTCTCGCAATAGTGGGATGTAAAGCAAAGAAGAAAACACTAAAATGTTAGTATGGGGGATTGTGACAAAGGGCTTTTTAAATGTGTAGAAGCATTTTTATGGCCTGAGTCATGTCTGAAGGTCTCCACTTTCCAGAATTCTTCTACTTCTGGGTAAATGTGTTATGTTTCTGTCTTTGACAATTGAACCCAAACTGACAGAATGGCTGTGAGTGGGGCCCTCTGCATTCGGAGGTTTATCATCTTTGGTCTTAGATGGTGTTGCGCTACCCCAGATAGATCTGGGGTGTAACCTGAGCATCCTCCCGGACTCATGGCTCCTGCTAGAAGAGCAGGTGGCAGCTGTGGCTAGGATGGCATTTGCTCAACTTCATCTTGTGTGCCAGTTATGCCCTTTCCTGGATAGTCATGCTCTCTGCTTGGTCATTTGTGCCTATTGCAATGCGCTCTTTATAGGGCTACCCTTAAAAAGTATCTGGAAGCGTCAGCTGGTGCAGCATGCAGCTGCATAAGTCATATTGGGTGCCCAAAGAAGGGCTCGTGTAACACCTTTGCTCTGCAAACTGCACTGGGTACCATTTTGTTTATGGGTCCAATTCAAGGTGTTAGCTGTGGCTTATAAAACCCTACATGCCATGGGGCCAGGCTACCTACAGAACCATCTACGTCCCATCACATGGGCCCATCCCACCTGCTCAGGCAGGGAAGGCAGTGGTGGGATTCAAATATGTGAACAACCGGTTCTCTGTGTGGATGCTGCTTCCGGAAGTCCATTTTGGGCCTGGGCAACAAAAAATTAGCTACTGGTTCTGCCGAAGAGGTGCGAACTGGCTGAATCTCACCACTGAGGGAAGGTATATTGCAGATCCCTTCAGTTAAAGAATTCCAACTGGTGGGATCTAGAAAACGACCTTTCTGTGCTGTTACCTCGCTCTGCAGAATACTGCAGAATACACTCCCTCCAGAGGTGAGGCAGGCCCCTATTAAAACATGGCTCTGCGGCCTCACAGGGCACGCAGCCATGGGGTTGGTTGATGCTCTGAGAGTTCTCCCTTCTCCTTTTTCACTAATTTTTAATAGGGTTCAATCATCCTTGCCTCCTTTTAAATTCTAAAATTTTAATTCTTATGTACTCTTTTCCTTTTTATGGCCCTGAAATCCCTTAATTCGGGTAGAGTTGGGACCACTGGATGGAGCTGAGCATTTACTGGCCGGATGCTGGATGCCCTTCCTGACGCCACACGGAGTTAATTCTTATATACTGTTTTTATATTTTAGCATTTTATTGTACATTGCCCAGAATCCCTCTCAGAGGGAGATGGGTGGTTCAAAAATGTGAAAAATAAATAGATAAACCCTCGCATTTCTTAGCCTTCTGTGTTCAGGTGCATATTTCTAGCCATTGTTTTCTATTGCCACTGAAATATAATTTAAGTACAGTGGTTGTTTTAATTATGATTATAATTTAAAAATCATAACTATAATTAGGAGCATATCATGTGCCAATATATTAGTTTATTTTTAATTGAAGGAGTATACGTGCATAAACTTTCAAGTCCATTAGCCTTCTGCCAGCTGATTATCTGTTAGAGAAATAAAGTTAAATTATTGACTGTTTTATTTGGGGGGGGAAACCCTTTTAATTTCATATGCTTTTTCTTTTAAAAATATAGCATCATTTGCAAACATTAAGAAAACAAAAGAGTTGGAGTTAATATAACTATAATATTAATTACTGGATGAAAAATACTATCAAATGTCATTGGACAAAGCCCAACTTGGCAATAAGAAAGTGAAATATAAAAATGCAAATTGACAGTAACCAATTCAATCCTCTGTGACAAGGGAATATTCATCAGAAGTTTGTAACATACATATAGAGGAAAAAAAAGATGTTTCCTTTACTCCCATCCAAAATAATGTGTATTCCTTACTTTATCTTAGCAATTTTCCCTAACCTGAAAACTTTCAGAAATGTGTTATGAACACCAACTTCCCCAGAATCTCCAAAATATTTGGAAGACATCCATTTAGAGAAGAATATCTTAAAATATTGATCTTGACTTTTGAATATTTAGCAACATGATACAGGTGATCCTCGACTTACAATCATAACTGAGTCCACTGCACTTGCATGCTGCTTTCAATGTTAGTCCCATCATGCCACTCAAAGGCAAATGTGGCTTACGCTAGGACATTTACCTTTCATTCTCTCTCTCTTGAATATTTATAAGCAGCTCATTGCTTAAAGTGGTTAATAATAAATCACATATCTGATAGAAGAGAATATTGGTAGCTCAGGGGTGAATTGTGGGATCCTTGGTGCTTTTTGAGCTTGGTCATTTTATTTCAGACGTTTCATTATCCAGCTAGGTAACATTATCAGTATTAGAAAGGAGTGGGGCTTGTTTATACAAAGGGGCTTGTTTTGTCAGGGTTGATGGGAGAGTTCTTGGTGGTTCCTTGATTCAAAGTATTTTTTTAAAATTCACCATGATAAACATCTGCCTAGTCATCCAGGTGTATAAACTACTCTTGATTTAAGCCACTGTGAGCTGAAATAACCATTTCATAGAGTGTTAAACCATTATATTCCTAGGTACAGTTAACCCAGCGCAAGATGTCCTGAGGTTCTGTTGTTGTTGTTTAGTCGCTAAGTCGTGTCCAACTCTTTGCGACCTCATGGACCATACCATGCCAGCCACCCCTGTCCTACACTGAATCCCAGAGTTTGCTGAAATTCACGTTCATTGCATCAATGACACTAACCATCTCATCCTCTGCCGTCCCTTTCTCCTTTTGCATTCAATCTTTCCCAACATCAGGGTCTCTTCCAATGAGTCCTCTCTTCTCATTTGGTGGCCAAAGTATTTGAGCTTCATCTTCAGTATCTTCTAGGTCAGTGTTTCTCAACCTTGGGAACTTTACGATGTGTGGACTTCAACTCCCAGAATTCTCCAGCTAGCTGGAGAATTTTGGGAGTTGAAGTCCACACATCGTAAAGTTGCCAAGGTTGAGAAACACTGTTCTAGGTGTTGAGGTATTATTCAACAAACAACATGGTAGAAGCCTGCAGTTTAAATAATGGTGTTTTCTAGAGATGGAACTCTTTCCTTTACTTCATGACTAAAAACAAAGAACAAGCCAAAAGAATTTCATCCATTAAAAACCATTCTAATAATCAATGAAGACAATCATGGCTTCTTGTTGGTAAAAATAGTCCTCAACTTACAACAGTTCGTTTAGTGACCATTTTAAGTTACAACAGCTCTGAAAAAAGTTACTTATGACCGTTTCTCACATTTATGACCATTGTAGCATCCCCAAGTTCACATTTTCAAAATTCAGATGCTTGGCAACTGACTCATATTTATGACGGTCGCAGTGTCCCGGGGTCATGTGGTTCATCTTTTGTGATCTTCTGACAAGCAAAGTCAATGGGGGAAGCCAGATTCATTTAACAATCGTGTTACTAACTTAACAGCTGCAGTGATTCACTTAACAACTGTGGCAAGAAAAGTCATAGAATGGGGTAAAACTCACTTCACAAATGTCTCACTTTACAACTAAAGTTTTGGACTCAATTGCGGTCATAACTCTCACCTATTTTGTGCAAGGTGACTCTTATAAGCCAAGGAAAAGGTTGGCCATTGTGCACAACAGAAGCAATGGCATGCACCAATCATGTCTATTAAAAATTATTGCCTTGAATCACAGGTATTTATGAAAAGCAGAGAACAAGTGAGCAAGGAAAAGCATTGAATTATTAGAATCTCAGGACAAACCGAGGAAAATTGATAATAAAACAGATTTTCTAGATTGCAGAAGCATTGTGCATTCAGTGGAACATTTACTTCATTCAGTAAATGAAGCTAGTGTAACAAAAACACCCTCAAGGTAGAAAGTCTCTCATGAAAATCAAATTAAATAATTAACGGAAGCAACTACCAGTGGGAAAGAAGACACGAGGAAAGACAATGATTACAGCAGAAGAAGACCAACAATAGGGTTAGTATCTGCACAACATAACCTAAAAGTTCTAAAAGAAACATTGTTGTAGACTTTTGCCTCTGAAAATGTCTAAAATCAGCATTAAAGTGTCAAATTTAGCAGAAATGGCCAAAATTTCTGCTTATTTGAAGGATCAATCACAAGAAAGATACATTTCGGTCTGGAGAAGATGGATAGATTATATTCAGAATAAATATGGGACTAAAAAGTTTCATTTGGGTTATGAGTAAAATTTTAGAGTATTATTATTATTAATAATACTATTTTAATGGAATTTTTGTTAGTTTTAATTATATGATATTATTATTATTTTTAATATTAGTATTGTATTGTTTAATAATTAGGCTATGAATAGGTTTATTATTGTGTTTAATTTTAATTTGTTCAAATTTATGTTAAAGGGGAGTTAAAGCGCATTATGGATTTGGTTATTTAAATAGTTGGTTAATGTTAGATAGATTTTGATTATTATATTTGTAACCCTGTGTTCAGCTCTGGGAAGTGGGGGAGGAGGAGGGAGGGGTTTTGGGGTGGGTATGGGGATTCATATTGTAATTTCTATAAAACTTTTAATAAAAAAATAAAATAAAATAAAATCAGCATTTAACGGCTGACATCTTAAACATGAAACATTTTCATTGTGAATTAGTATGATTGGTTTGAGATAGTTGGGTTTCATTGTGGATCTGTTTCAGATTTTGCCTTATTCCTGGAGAAACCCTAGGAAGCTCCCAATAACCTTGCCTAATTTCTTAGAAAATTTAGCAGGTTTTCCAACAATATCAGTAATAGAGTTTCCCAGATAGAGCAGAACAGCTGAAAAGGCCATGCAACCATATAAAATGTTTTTACTCACTTTTCTCTTTTTAAGAAAATGGAGAGCATGTCAGATAGGAAATTAAACTTGCTGGGCCACCATATTGAAAGAGTGAGACCTCAAAAAATAAGCTTACACCATTGTGAAAGTACCAGTGCCACCCCCAAAATGAGGGCAAGCAGACGTGTGTAGCCGAAAACATTGCTTTTTTGTGAAGAAACAAGCAGCCTTTGGTCATGCCACTGGGATAGATGAGATTTGTAATCCTGGACAGTGGAACATCTGGAAGAAACATCTTGCAATAAAAAGCAGTAGGAGAAATGGTAAGAAACAGCCTATATTTCTAGTGACTACAATGCTAAGCATGAAGTGGTTAAGATTACTTTTATATTGTTTTCCATTTTACTGAGGGAAAATTGCTTTTCCCAGAATAATTCCATTTTACTGGGGAAAATAGCTTCTTCCAAAATAATACCATTGATCCATGATCTTTCTTACCCATTCTTGGCTGGTTCTTACCCCTTCTCAGCTAGCGGCTCATATGCAATCTGGTCAAGATCTATTCAGAATGTTAATGTTCCTAAAATTCAGTGAGGTTTATCCCCAGGTAAATGAATATAGGATTTCAGCTTACAACTAAAACATATTATTATATTTTGTTTTCTGATAATTGTATCAAGATTTGTCCTTGTCTAAATTTGGTCATTACTTTCTTCGGGAGGAGGGCATGTCTTAGGCACAAAAATAGCAATATTTGCAAGAATGAACTAATATTGGTTGACATCATGCCTTGCATATAAAAAGTTCCAGTTCAGGAATTAAGACATGCCCTTCTAGTTTAAGTTTGTCCTACTGTAGATGCAGTTGTCATTTAGTGACTGCCTCAGACAGCAACTGTTTAGAGTTACGACCGCGATAAGAAAATAATCCTTGTTTTTGTGAACTTTGCAGGCCTGTAAAGCAATGAAAAGCTGAAGTAAGCTCATAAGCACAGTGGCAATTTCACTTAGCAACCACTTCACTTAAAGACCGAACTGCCATCCCCACTGCAGTCTACCTGTATTTTGGGTAGAAATCCACACGATTGTTAACATGGCTTTAGACCAGTGGTTCTCAACCTTTTTAATGCCGCGACCCCAACCGGTCGTAAGTCGAGGACTAAACCGGTCATAAGTCGAGGACTAAACCGGTCGTAAGTCGAGGACTACCCAACCGGTCATAAGTCGAGGACTTTCCCTGCCCGGGAGCACCACGCATGCGTGGTTCCGCCCCCTGCGCCGGCCGAGGCGTAGCTGGCAAGCGGCAGAGACGGAGCAGGCCGACCACCAGCTGGCCCAGCCCAAGGGAGGTAAGGCACCCACCAAAAAAGGGGGGGGGAAATGGCGGACAAAAAAATGGCGGGGAAAAAAATGGCGGACAGCCTTGCTTGGCGACCCCCGTGAAATGGTCGATCGACCCCAAATGGGGTCCCAACCCACAGGTTGAGAACCACTGCTTTAGACTGATTTCTACAAGTCAAGAGAATTGGGAGAGGATACCACTAAAGCCACCAGCCACCTGTGAGTGGAGGAGTGCCTGTCTGTGTGATAAGATAGGCATATTTCTGGAAGCTGGAGATGAAAATAGATAAAACTGACAGCTACCTGAAAGAGAGCTCTTGGATAGAGAAGGAACTGCTGTTTGCGAGAGTGTCAAACTGTGAGGGAAGTTTTGACTGGAGAGAAAAAAATAAAAATACTAGACAAGAATAGAAATCACAAAACCTATGAAAGGGGAGTATCTCAAAATTCAGAAGACGTTCTCAGAAGAAAGAGAATGAAGTCCTGAACTAAGATAAGGAGACTCTTGTTGGAGACTTTGTGTTGAGGGCAAGACTGGAGCACAAAACCTGTAATCAGAAATCAAGCCGAGTGAAAGACTCAGAAGCTGCCCTGAGTGTGATGAGCAGGGACAACTTTGTGATTTCTTCAACTGACTGTTAAGCAGAGTCCATTAAGAGTGGTGGTAGATGCTAGGGCAGAGGTCCCCAATCTTTTGGGCACCAGGGACCGGTTATGTGGAGAGAGGTTTTTCCATGGAGTGGAGGGTGTGTGGTTTTGTGTGCTACCTGCATCTCGCGGATGGGACTTTGCTTGTTTGTGTGGACCAGTTGATGGCATGCCCCAGCCTGCCGGGGGGGGGACCCCTGTGCTAGGGCCCTAGAGCCAAGTGGAAGCTAGAAAGCAACAATGTAGAATTCATGGAGAATTAAAAGAAGGAGAAACCAGTAAAAGAGGTTCCTCAATTCACTAAGCAGACAGTTTCCACTGAGAGACAGGAGATGGGTAAAGTCTGAGAGGGAAGGAGGTGTGATCAACAGAAGACAAATAATCTTTTGTCTTTATGGTGAGCCACCAATCTCAGACCCAGACACTCCAAGAGAGAAGCTGAAAGAAGCAGAACAAATGTTCCTGGGGAAAGAGGGAGAGAGGGAAGAAAAGAGTTAATAAAAGTAATAAAAAATCTAAGAACTGCAAGCAATAAAGGAGTAAAACAATGGTTACAAAGGCAGATAATTGGGGAGGGGTGAGATCAGAAAGGATGTTATGAAGAACTTAACATTCAGGTGGAGCCAGACATTAATACAGAGAAAGATTCAAGGATTTAAAAAAGTATTTTTAATTATAGGCATTAGGTTAAAATAAGTAATAAAGTAGATAATCAAGGGAGAAGATTTAAAAATGATGCAAATAAAAACTGAGCCTTTTACTATGTGACCTTCCAGTATATTTGGTATATCATTGTACAGTAAAGTACTTTTGGTAATAAAGATTGATCCTTCATATCTTAAGCAACAAGTTCTTCTGCCCATGGCAATTTTATTATAACAATCCTATAAGATAGATTAGACTAGTAACAGAGTAGGAAGAGTAACAGTGACCTTGATGACCAAGAAACCTCCAATAAACTAACCACCACTGTATCCTGACCTTTGCGTGCAGATGAGTTCATATTGAATATTTTGAACTATACACAGGTCATACAGTTGATGCTGCATAGGAGAATCATGTTATTCCCTAGCACAGAGAGATAAATTGAATATCTAAGGCGTTTCCAACCTTTTAGGGGGCATTTGAAAATGTGGGGAACACTTGAGCTTGCAAATGCATAAAATGGCTGCAAATGAAGACCTAACCAGTTACGAATCATCAACCGACCCTAATCTTACTTGCCAAGACCAACCATCCCCTCCCTAGATACTCCCTAATAGTCTTTCTCTGAACATTCAGTCTTCAAAGTACTGGATAGATTTTTTTTCTTAATTTACAGAAAGCCTACAGAACCTATTTGGAAAGAGTAGTAAGAAACTTCTGCTGGATCCCTGTGTAGAGGAAGAGTAGAGAAAGCCTTTTCGTTCCATGTGTCTAAACTATCTTGAATCCAATCCACCTCTTATTTATTTTGTGCACTTCCATAATAGTCCTAATCAATAAATCATATTTAAGCAATGCATATATTTGAATCCATCCACTATCATTCATCAGTATCTCAAAATATAGAGCAAACTGGCCTACTTGTGAATGAAAAGCAAAAACAAAAAGGAGCTGAAATTACTGTCAGATTTTTTTAAAAAAGGCAATTTGTAGCTTAAAGGTCAGAGGCAGCGAAATTAATCCTGTGTGAAAACTGGCTTCCACATTCCTGAGAGATCTCTATGATACCTCAGGACTGTAGGATTGCTCAAACCATCTTTGGTAATAAGGTTAATGTTGGCCGGTCCTACTTAACTTATCAAGAATTATATGAGAGGAATGGTCAGAGAGCAAAAGGCAGTTAAAGGGAATATGCTAGCGCTGATTCTCCCTTGCAGCAAGGAATATTAATTGTAATCAAGGCACTTCTAGCTGAACAGAGAGCAGATGAAATCAAGGAATATTGGAAAGCAGTTGCCTCCTTATTAAAGGGCCAAGCCACCTCAAACTACCACCATAGAGAAGCTATTTGGCTACTTCCTTCCTCATCACAACTGTGTCTTCACAGCAGGTCTTCTCAAATCCAAAGTTGCTTGGACCATTTTTAGTCAACTTACCACAAACCTCCAAAGGATCAAGAATTGAATTGTCACAAAGAATACTTCACAAATCATGAACTGTTTCGTAGGGCGTAATATAATTTAGGAAACAAATGGTAATAGGGTATGGTGCCTTTCTATGTTGCACTTTATAATACACAAATAATGTGTCCAAATCAACTCAAATAGTAGAGTTTAGATGCCATAAGCAGATCTATATTAAATTACATTGACTCAACTGCAGTTCCTGCTAACTTTCTAAATGAACATAAAAGAAGCCAGTTGATTAGTTATTGCTGTGAAATATAGTAACATTGACATTATATTAATATAAATGATTTCATTCAATAGTTTATATGAGGAGACCCTAACAGTAGTTTACTGCTGTTATTCTGAAACTAAAAACTATTTTGTTATTCTTGTAACTAAAAAAACCCCTTGCGGATATATAAAAAACACATACTACTGTATTGTTATGTTGATGCCACCAGAATTTAGTTACAAAGATGGTCTAGATATTATAAGGAATAACTCAAATTTTTAAATGCCTCAATCTGCTAAAAGTCATTGTAAATCCCCAAAGCCCTATTGGGATGAAAAGAAAAATGTAAGGGTATTTATCCAATATAAAAAATATTTGAAGGAGTGGACAAAATATTTCCTGGGATAATGGTGCAGAGAAGACATGATTATGATTTACCATGAATTAAAATATCTCTCTGTGTATAATCTTGCTCAAGTATTATAATCTGCCAAGGAGCCTTTGTATCCCATTATGGGGAGTACCAAAATATATGGAGATGTAAGAAAAGGTTTTGGGTGGGAAGAGAGGGAGTTGAACCACAATTGTGAAATATCTGCTTCATTGTCAAGGACAACATTTGCTCCATTTTGGTATCTTGATCAAAACTTTGAGTTGCAGTGAAACTTTGGATTCTTGGAATCAGTAGTTCAGTCATTGCTTTATTTTTACCCAAATGTGTTTTTTTTTTGTTAGAATTCATTTTTTTAGTTCTACAGGTAGTCCTCGAATTACCACTATTTGCTTAGTGACTGTTCAACGTTACAACACCATTGAAAAAGTGATTTATGACCCTTTTTCACATTTATGACTGTTGCAGCATCCCCATGATCACATGATCAAAATTCAGATGCTTGGCAAATCTGCTTCACATTTGTGACGTTTGCAGTCTCCCAAGGTTATGTAATCACCTTTTGCGAACGTCTGACAAACAGAGTCTGGGGGGGAGAAGCCAGATTCACTTAATAACCACATTACTAAGTTAACAACCGCATGATTCACTTAACAACTGTGGCAAGAAAGGTCATAAAATGGGGTACAAGTCACTTAACTCTCTCGCTGAACCCCAGAAATTTGGGGCTCAACTGTGCTCTTAGGTCGAGGATTTACCTGTATTGTTTGCTATTACATTCCACGTTAACACCTATTGACCTACAACTGATAATTTAATTAAAGTGTCTCAATGGAGGGACTGAGCAGCGTTCTTTATGTAGTGTGAAATACCATATTCTGTTTAAGGGTGACTTTGTGCAAAAAAAAAAAAACCAACTCAAAAAGTTTTTCAGTCATTGCATTGCAGAGTCTTTGATGATACCGGTACAGGGGAACAAACAAAGGACCAATTAAGTCATGCTAGAAGTCTGCAGTGCAACCCAAACCACCAGGTGGTTGGGAACTGTATGACATATGGATCGCTTAGAAGAAGTTCAGATGGCAAGTGGAGTGATTGAGTGGGTGCCAGCAGGGAAGAGGCCACATGAAAGACCAAATCCAAGAAATTGGGTCTATGTAGCCAGAGCTCTAGGTGACAATGTTAGAGCCATGTGATAAATGAATTGGCTCTCAGACTATCAATGATGATGGATAGGGCCAGTGGGAATAGTAGCCAGGAGTGCTGAAATGCTTTTGGAAGAGAAATCCAGAAATTCTTTGGCCTTAATTTGTTCTTGCTCTTTTCTTCGGAGGGAAAATACCCTAAACTATGGGTCAGATCATACATCTCCAGGGGAGGGGGAAGCCTAGTTGCTTGAAAAGAACCATTAATTTTCCATTTTAAGATTATCCGATATTAACCAGATCCTTAGTTCATGTTTTCAAATAAGGAATTCAAAGTGCCAGTCCCAAATACTAAATATAATTCTACTGTCAACTGTAGATATTAAGCAAATACCTCGGGAGGGTGCCGTCTTGCTTGTTCTTCCAATACAGGTAATCTTCTTCGACTTTGGTCCCTTCCAACTTTATTATTATTATTATTATTATTATTATTATTATTATTATTATTATTATTATTGTTGTTGTTGTTGTTGTTGTTGTTGTTGTTATTATTATTATTTATGACCACGATTGGGCCAAAAATTTCCATTGCTAAGCAAAACAGTTGTTAAGTGAATTGTGCCCCATTTTATGATCTGTTTTTGACACTTTTATTAGCAAACCACTTAGTTGTTAAGAGAATCATGCAGTTGTTAAACGAAGCTGGCTTCCCCCATTGACTTTGCTTGACGGAAGCCTGCTGGGAAGGTTACAAAGGGTGATCACATGACCCCGGGGACATTGCAACTGTCATAAATACATGCCAGTTGCCAAGTGGTCCAATTTTGATCATGTGACCAATAGGGATGCTGAAATAGTCTTTCTTATATATGAAAAAGCAATCATAAGTCACTTTTCTCAGTGCCGTTATAATTTCAAACAGCCGCTAAATGAATGGTTGTAAGTCGAGGATAACCTGTATGCAAGCTATAAAAGTAACTTAAGGCATGTTGTCCAACCTTTCAGCTTGCCTGAACTACATTGAATTTTTATATATATTTTTTTTATCTTGTGGAACCACATTAGTAGCTCTCCAGGGCTGCAGGCTGGACACACCTTTTCTAAGATATTGAAAAACCATCTGAGATCTTACTAGAACTTTCCCCACACTTGAACATATCTCGTTTCATGCATTACATATTCATGCACCTGTGACATAGATGAGTGAAAATCCCCCCCCATTCCAAATGTCATTTACTTACATGCCTACAATTTAACAGCATGCTTGCATGCACTCAGTGCTTAATAAAGGTAAAGGTTTCCCCTTTCCAGTCGTGTCCGACTCCAGTTGTCTGAAGACCCTTTCCATGGTCATGTGGCCAGCATGACTATACACTGAGGTGCATGGAACCCTGTTAACTTCCTACCAAACTGGTACCTATTTATCTACTTGCATTTGCATGCTTTCATCTTTAACCACTAGGCCATCATACGCCTTAATAAGCCTATGTTAAAGGATTGGGAGACCGGATCTTAAGTAAAACATTGTATAGTAATTAGTCTAAATTCAAGACTCGTAAGGAGAAATTCGGCAAATCAAACAAAAGGCACAATTCTTCAAAATCTCTCTTATTCATCCCCTTTTAGGTCAGTGACGATAAGCTACAATACCAGTGAATTAGGATAGGGCAGGGGTAGGCAACCTTGGCTCTTTTATGACTCGTGGACTTCAACTCCCAGAATTCCTGAGCCAGCCATGCTGAGGGGAAAGGGAGAGGTTTCCAAGTTGAGCCATGCTGGCTCAGGAATTCTGGGAGTTGAAGTCCATGAGTCATAAAAGAGCCAAGGTTGCCTACCCCTGGGATAGGGCCACCACTACAGATGATACAGATGTGTAGTCGTCCAGGCTAAAGCAAACCTTCCATATCTTCTTTATTTATCTGTTGGATTCCTCTAAACAGCCCAAACATAATTTCATTAGCTCTGACACTGTGTTCACCCTACTGCATAATATAACATTTCCATATTTAAAACTCACCTTTGGCGTAGCTCAGCAACTTTGCACTTGAGATATCATTGGCGGAGCAAAGCAATTCCCCACCGTGCTATCTGCAAAAGATGGGACAGATGCTAACTAAACACTAATATTGGGTTTTACATCTTGCAAATGCTCACAGATTTATAAACAAATTAGCAAATAGATGAGGAGGTGAGGGACTGAACTGGGACCCACTTCAACAGATTCAAGGAGCAGGTGATGTGTCCCAAAGTGCCATTTGCGGTTAAAAAAAAAACACCATTTGGCAGGAATCTCAAAAAAGCATCCAAGATTAACTTTAGGCACCCAGTAGGTTATCATTCACCTGTGCTGCGCATGCAACAGACCGAACTGCGGTGGGGATGCACGCGAAGCTCTCACCCATTAAATGGTTAATAGGTAAAGTTACCCATCCAAGGAGCAGAAAATGAAGGTCCTCACTTTGATGGACAACCGCTCAGAGATCCCCAATGTCCCAAAATATTAGGTTTCTCTTCTAATAATGTTGGAAATATTGCCTACTGTCACGATTAATCTGAGCAGCAGCACGGCCTGATTACAGACGACGCAGTCACAGTGCAGCGCCTGTGATGCTTTCCACACCCCGTCAAATCTGCTACACATGTAGGGTGTGAAGGGGAAAGCACTGTGATTCCAGGTTCCTGGGTGGCTAATAGATTGTGACATGGGAGAAGGAAACCTTTATTTTAAATATAAAAAAAACAAAAGCCAAATAGCCCCTCTTCAGGCAATGTTGAACTTCTTCAGTCTCCCTTCTTCCCTTTACTCTCTTTTTCGGCCCTCTCTTTTTCTGCCGCTCCCTTTCTTGAGTGGAAAGTATTCAAATGCAAACAACTTTTGGCTGGCATCAAAGGAAAAAAGAGGTATTTGCAGATGTGGAGGAAGGCACAGAAAACATTTTTCAAATCAAAGGCTTGAATTATTGCATGGGCTTTGAGAAGTTTTGCAGGCAATGTAGACATGCCATTGTGTGCAGCGCAGAACAAGCTTCCCTTTCTTCCAGGAAGGGGGGAAAAAAAACCAACAACCTCAGCTTTCTCGCAGTCCAATCTGTATGTATCAGGCAGCTATCTATATTTTGAAATTCTTTGCATTGTCTGGAGTATGGGTGTCCTGTTTGGGCCCAACAATAGCAACATTGATTTTAGAATTTCAGAATTTTGGTGCGCAGAACAAACTGCGGAACAAAAACCGCCTGCTCACAGTAGCACAACAACAGTGCTCTTACACAAACTTGCTTCTTCTTTTTTTTACATAGCCAGAGATCAATATGCCTCATTCATCCAGCATTATTAAAGCCATGTATTTGCCATTCCCCTTTTCTAGCTCTCTTGTTCCCTTTTGTTAATAACAAGCAACTTGCCGACAAAATTATGTCATCTTCCGCTCATTCAGGGGCAGCACAAGATAATTAGCTTTGTTGTCCCCATCCAACAATTGAGCTTTGTATATGAACTTACATTTATTAAGTGAAAGTATTTTGAAATGGATTGTACATTGAGGCTGGGTTGCCATGGGCAATGATCATCGTCGGAAAGCCGTGACCTCTCTGTTATGCAGCTAGTAACTAATTGAAATTATACAAATTACTCCGATTCTCTGTCTGCCAGTTTAGAGGCTGGTTCTGGTCAAGGGTCAAATGAGCTCCTATTCATGAAGCTATGTTTGAAGTGGCTGCTACCACAGCAGAGGGATGGAGCAAGGAGGCTCAGACTCCTCTGGATATGACCACATACTGGGGGAAAAGAGTGTTGTGGTGTTAGTAAGACAATAAGTCCCAGAAGGCTACCTTTATTTCACACATCAAAAGCTCTGCCTTGTCACTCAGCTTGGTTTTCTCAACAGCAGTCCTGTGCACACTTTATTCAGGATAATGTTGCGTTTATCTGCTGAGAAGGTCCTCCATTATAGATTTAAACTTGTTTGCTAACCGCTGCATATTAAAAGGGGAGCTAGGGAAAATATTGCAGAGATCCGTCTTCATATAGCCTCTTGATTATGGTACTGCTGATTTCTATAGAAATGCTAGCTTTGAAAAAGTAGCCACCTAGGGATAAATGCCTAGTGAATTTTCCTTTGGGTTCCCGTAATAAAATCCTAAAAGGAACACATAGGTGAAAATGTGCAGAAGAAATGACAATTCTTCAGATGAACACATAGTTGAATATCTCTTCTTCAGACACTGTGGGAAAAGTGGAGAAAAAAAGGGGAGGAAAGGACAGAGTGAAGTATCCACACATCTGTTTGTTGGTTCCTCTTGTAATGGCCAAAAGCATGTTTGATTTTCCGCAGATAATCTTGGGAAACTCAAAGACAATGCTGCAACATATGAAAAAAATTCTTCTGGAGCTTGCTAAAGGCTTGTCATTTCCTATCTTCTATCAGCTTTTGCCCTACTGGTTGCCACTGATCCTGAACATAGGTTTATCTAGAACCCACTGATGGCTACTGACAGTTCTCACAAACATTCCCTGCATCTATTCTGCTTTTGTGCTTTACTGCCCAAACAAATGATTAATTTCAACCCTCCTTCAGAAAACCTGAAATAATATAGAAGAATTGTACTGTCTGAGGATTGCCCATTTTTTCATCCTATAGACAATGCATCAATTCTGGTCCTTTTGTTAATGTCCAAGGTCTGGCATATTGCCTATGTACAGCATCATATTTTCTGCTTTTCTAAACAAACTGAAGCCTAAGATATCAAATGTTTGTGTTCAACTTACAATAAGACTAACACACCTACGTTATTCTACCTAAACTTCCTAAATTCTCTTTTCCCTCCCCTTCTCCAAATTTTAAGAAATGGAATGGACATTCTAGACTTCCCCACTAGTGACATTACTGAACCACTGATGCCTATTGTGTAGCCTTTAGACTTTTTTCTTTTTCTGTTTCAAAAACAGCCTGAAGCATCCTGACATTGGTGGCCAGGAATTCAGAAAAGGGTCAGGCTTTTGGAGCTGCCCTTCCTTTGTGCAAAGATGAAATCCCTGAAATTGCCTAGTGCAGATCATTAATATTTGAAATGCAAATATCCTTTAAAAAAAAAAACCTATATCCTGAGTTTATGTTATCAACATCTTCCTTTCTTTTCCTCCTGAAGTTACTCTTGAAAACTCAAACCATAACCCCTCGGCCTTCAACCTGCCACTCCACTACTTTATTGTGTTAAGTTCCAGATAAGCAAAAGGTCAGCAATATATACCGTGCATCTTCCTTTAACAAAAGAAGGGGGGGGGAATCCTTACAGCTTGTCAGTTCAAGAGTAACGATGCTAAATGTTAATCTAAATGAATCTGGAGAAGGCGGCAATAAAAGTTAATAATTTACAGAGAATCTGTCCTTTAAGAAATCTTGACTGAATGCAGGGAATTCTGCTCACAGGCATATTAAACATGTCCCAAATGCAGGAGTTTACAAGATGCAGCGTTTAAAAAGCACCAAAGATGTTTCTTTTTCTTTTGTCTAAGCATCTACTAAATCTATCAGTGATCAAGAGAAGCAGCATACTACATGAACAAGATTCCAGTCCTCTGATAATGAAGATTTAACATTTTCTGAGTTTCATATTACTGTCTGAAAGATTTGCCCACCTCATTTTATTGGAGTTACCGTTCCAATAGATGAAGAGAGCTTTAGGGCAGATTAACGCCTTTTCATTGATTATATGTCTATAAAGTAGACTCTCTTATAGTCACCAATATTCATGAAACACCCAGAGGAGGGAGCAAGAAAGAGATTTAATGCATCAAGGATGTGAACAAATACATAGCAATAGAGAAGGGCTCAGATAGGGGTGTGGGGTTTAGTTAACACTGTAAACAGAATGCTTAAATAAAAATTTTACATAGTCATGATTCTAAATCAGAGATGGGCAGCTATGGCCCCTTTATGACCTGTGGACTTCAATTCCCAGAATTCCTAGGCCTGCTATGCCACTCAGGAATTCTGGGAGATGAAACCTACAGGTGGCCACAGTTACCCACAGTTACCCACCACTGTTCTAAACAGTGTAAATAAACACATACAGTATCAACAGCAAGCTACATCTAGTAACAGATTAGCAGAGTTGGAAGGGACCTTGGAAGTCATCTAGTCCAACCCCTTGCTCAGGCAGGAAACCCTATACCATTTCAGACATAATGGTTGTCCAATTTCTTCTTAAAAAACCTCCAGTATCCTACCAATGGGACAGTACTTACTTAGCACTTAGACTTATATACTGCTTCACAGTGCTTTAAAAGCCCTCCCTAAGCGGTTTACAGAATCAGCCTATTGCCCTCAACAATCTGGGTCCTCATTTTACCGACCTCAGAAGGAACGAACGCTGAGTCAACCTTGAGCCCTGTCAGAATTGAACTGCAATCAGCAGAAGTAGCCTGCAGTACTGCATTCTATTTGTTTTTGTTTGGGGAGAAGTCCAGAGGCTGAGAGTTTCTCATTAATACTTTTAATCTGCCTAATAAGATCTCTAGGCATGTTGGCAACGTCAGGTGCCTCCTTTAAAAACAAAAGTAAATGAAACTATGACATGCAAGAAAGACAAAAGCCATTATTCCAGCATAAAACTGTCATTTAAAATAAAACTAGGTACAGAACTATAAAAAGTCTGGAGGAATCTGGCATTTTTTCATGCCAGAATGTTCTTCTGATTACTTTTTGGAATACATTCAGCCCTCATTTTCACAGATAACAGCAGTTTTGTCAAGGTTTCCAAGGTTCATATTGAAAACTATTTGTAGCTTGAACTGCACACTCGACATCCAGAGACACGCAAAGTTCTCGCATTTCTCCTTTTGGAGACCAGTGAGAAAATCAAATAATAGGGAACCTGTTAAAGGTCTTCTTGGCTCCTTTCTGAAATCTGGAAGCCACTGTTACAGTTAGTCCTTGCAACCGCAACTGAGCCTAATTT
Organism: Protobothrops mucrosquamatus; assembly: GCF_001527695.2. Lineage (NCBI taxonomy): Eukaryota > Metazoa > Chordata > Lepidosauria > Squamata > Viperidae > Protobothrops > Protobothrops mucrosquamatus. Next base: position 1,261,497 of record NW_015386684.1, read on the forward strand.
TCCGTTGCTAAATGTTGTTAAGTGAGCTTTGCCCCATTGTACAATCTTTCCTGCCACAGTTGTTAAATGAATCACTGCAGTTGTTAAGTTAGTAACGTGGTTGTTAAATGAATCTGGCCTCCCCATTGACTTTGCTAGTCAGAAGGTCACAAAAGATGATCACATGACTCCAAGACACTGCAACCGTCATAAATACATGCCAGTTGCCAAACATTCTGAATTTTGATCAGGGAATTTTGCCACGATCATAAATGTGAAAAACTGTCATACGTCATTTCTTAGTACCATTTTAACTTCACAGTCTCTAAATGAATGGTTGTAAGTCAAGGATTACCTGTATCATATATATATATATATATATGTTCCCTTTTGCAAGTATTTGAAGGAATAATTGCAAAACATGAATGTATTTTCTTTTCTAGAATCCCATTAGCTAGTAAATATTGCTATCTAAGGGGTTATTTTTAGACATATTATCAGATGGACAATGTCAAATGCGTTCTGTAAAACTGAGGGAGCCAAACATCTGCAGACATTAACAGTACAGTTAGATTCTGTTTAATGGAGCATTGCTGAAGAGATTGGACAACCATTTGTCTGAAATGTTGTAGGGTCTCCTACTTGAGCAGTGGGTTGGACTAGAAGACCTCCGAGGTCCCTTTCAACTCTATTAGTCTGATATTCTGTTAATGGAAGCATATTAACACATACTTACCAATTAACAATCAAACACTGAACTTGGAAAACATGATAGAGGTAGAGAAAAGGAAGCAATAACAAGGGGGGAAAAACCACTTCTTTTAAGCATTTTGGCCTGAATGCGGTGGTGGGATTCGGCTGGTTCGCACCACTTCGGCAGAATCGGTAGCTAATTTTTTTTTGCCCAGGCCCAGAATGGACTTCTGGAAGCAGCATCCACTCAGAGAACTGGTAGTTCACATATCTGAATCCCACCACTGCCTGAATGGTAATAACTGTTTCTATTACAAAATAATTGTTCAGTTGGATGTATCACAGGAGGGTAGAAACAAACCACATTTTATGCACTATCACTGTATGTCATAATCATGATGGATCATAAACTCAGGGGAAAAAAAGAAGCAATGGTCCAATGATACTGTTTCTCCCAAGCTTCCTAAATCCAGGACCTAGGTGTCTCATCTGCAATTTAAAGAGTTCTAAATAGGTCTTCGCTTAATAAAACAGTGATCTATTTGAAAGACCGTATTGTGTACTGTGTCAACTAATCCCTGCCTCCTAAGAAGCTCTTCATCTCTCCTGGAGATGCTCTTTTTTATTTTCAGTTGCTAGTTAGCTTCCTTTCTAAATCCCTCTTTTCTTCAAGCCCCTTGCCTTTACAATTATTACAGCCTCCAGGCATTGGGGGGGGGAGAGAGATTGAAGCTCCTCTTGATGACTGAGCATGCAAGCATCCTGAATTTTAAAATAAATCTAAATAAATTGTCCACGGAACATCCGTACATTGTCTTCTTCTCAAAGCATATTATTACAAAACTATTTTTTTTGTTTATTTTATTAATCACATTTACAGGGCCACCTATTTCACAAAAAAACCCAACTGTGGGTAACCTTCCCTCTCCCCCCTCCACCCTGTATCTAATTTTCTCTTACCCTTTCAATTTAAAAGCATCCTTCAAACAGCTTGCATATAGTATTGAAAGTATTGCTAAGTATTGAAAGACAACCCAAAGTTTCTAGGATGCATTCAAAGATAGGTTAGTGGCGGAGTATGATATGTTCTGCTACAATTACAAACAAGCACAAGTAGAACACGCCTCACACAGGAAGGATGTAGAACACGAATCGTAATTTATTTATTAAATTTATATGCCACCCATCTGACTACCAAGCAACCCTGGATGGCTTACAATGCCATAAATAATAGTACAAAACTATTGAAAGGTTAAAAGTATTAAACCGTTGGACACTGACGTTAAAGCATTAAAACTGATAACAAAGTGGATAAAAAGACCCAGTGTATAGGCAGGATGGAGGTGGGATCTTCTTCTAATCGGCCAGCTGTCTCCAGAATGGATGTGAGTGATTGAATGAATAAAGTATGGATGAAATACAAAACTATATACAACTGGGCATCATCTTGAGGAATGGCTTATGCACAAAGTTAGCCAAAGACTTATAGCTTAAAGTGACATCATTAACACTTGCACAAGATATCGAAAGCTGCTAGAAAAAAATAGAAAGCTGCTTGACAATATCACCATCAGATGCAGTGCTTTGTCTTCTTGAAACCATGACATATGTTGCACCATTTGACCACAATAGAGAAAAAAAACTTTCAACAAGCAGAACTAAAACGTACATTGATAATTTGCATTTTGCCCTGATGACATGTTTCAGTCATTACGTATATCATGTGTTAAGCATGTAGGCTGCCTTGCATTAAATATAAACAGATATTAAAGATGTTATTAAAAATCTAAAATAATAATCCAACTGTTTTTGATGATGTAGGAGATAAATTATTATTTATCAATTGTTTGCTTATTAGAGTTCACTGGCCACCCACTGGAGGTGTACAAAACTAGGGAAAAAAACATAAAAACAGCTAAAAACATACAATGAGACAGAAGCCCAAACTAAAATGATGCAATAAACAACTAAATCAACAATGAAAAAAAATGGGTTTAAACAAATAGTGAATCTCAATACCAAAGACAGGTTTTCAAAGCTTTCAAGAGCCTAAGGAAAGAAGGCAACATCCTTATCTCATGGGGTTGCTGTTCCAGAGGATAAGGACCACCACAGAGAAGACTCGCTCCATGGACCTCCAAGATGACAGTATGGAGAGACATGGAGTGCCTCCACTCTGCTGGAATATACTCAGTGGGCAGTAAAGTCGTTTTCCCCAAAAAACATTAGATACATTCACTGATTATGATAATAAAGATACAAATGTTGGGAGTGGGCATAGAGTGGAAAATGTTCTTTCAACTTTTGGACTGATCATCTGGAAGGACTAATGACTGCTCACCCTGTTCTCAGCATATTGAGGTCAAACAGGAGCACATTCCTTTTTTGACATGGAAGAAAGTGTTCAAAAGAAAAAAAAACATAGAGTTGGAAGAAACCTCTAAATGAAAAAGGAATTAAACTGGGTATAATCATGTGGGAAAGAAGAAATAATAAAATTAACAGTTCCTTCACGCCTTTGGGCCTTTTTATGTCAGTCCACTGACACAAAACATTTCCCCTTTCTTCATAGAAGTGCTTGTCAGAGTTTTTTTTTAAAAAAAACCTGCTTCCCCAGTTATTTTTCTTCTGGGTTTCTGTTTATTAAATCATTTGGCTCAAATTCAATGAGAGATGAAAACAGATGCAAAATGAAAAAGCCGGCACTAACAATGTGCCTCCAGTCACACCTCCCAACAAATAATAATGGTATGTTTATGCTGCATTACTCTTGTCTAATCTTCACATTTACTATAATTATTAACTACTAGTCCTAAATCTATAGAGTTATCATTATTGTTATTATTATGAAACTCAATCCCATTTTCATGTCATAAAGATAAACCAAATCTCATTTCAATTAGTTGCAGCAGGAGAGAATGAACTTTAAAGAGACATTTAATTTCTGGGGGGAAAAAAATTAGGAAGTTCTTCATGGAAATGTTATGGCATTTTGAAACAGATTAATAGTTCAGAATGAACACATCCACCCTGCAGCGATATGACGGCTGTGCTGTGATCAGAAGACAGGTTAAATGAGCAAAGCTAGTTGATACCACTGGCTTGGATCTAATCAGAGAGTCTTTGCTTTTTATGACTTTTATCTATACTGTTTTCTTATTCCTGCTACAGTTTAGAACTGTTTCAGTGGGTGATTTGATTTGTGTCGGTGAACTCTTTCTTTCATTATGTAACTGGTTTATAAGGATGCTTTAGTGTAACCAAAAGACTGGTGCCATGTTAGAGAATCTTTGGGGTATCTCTTCAAGAGTTGTCATGATGGAGAATCTGCTTGAGGAGAGAGGTTATTCACTGGAAATATTCACCTCTACACATGGAAAAAGAAGTCAGCAAAATGAAGCTAATATACTAACCAAACTGGATTAGAAGTCTTAAGTAGCCTGAGTTCAATGGATAATGGACCCACCGAATGGCCAGTTTGGTCTAGTGCAGGGGTAGGCAACCTTGGCTCTTTTATGACTCATGGACTTCAACTCCCAGAATTCCCAAGCCAGCCATGCTGGCTCGGGAATTCTGGGAGTTGAAGTCCACGAGTCATAAAAGAGCCAAGGTTGCTTACCCCTGATCTAGTGGTTAGGGCACTAGTCTAGAAAGCATGAGACTATGAGTTCAAGTTCCACTTTAGCAATGAGCTGAGTGACTTTGGGCCAGTCACTCACTCTCTCTCTCTCTCTCTCTCTCTCTCTCTCTCTCTCTCTCTTAGCCCAATCCATCTCTCTGGGTTGTTGTTGTTGTTGTGGGGAAAATAGAAGGAGGGAAAGTGTGTTGGATATGCTTGCCACCTTGAGTTATTTGTAAAAATAAGAAAGGTCAGATACAAATAAATTAATACATTAAATAATTTTCTTAAGACTTGTTCAAGATGAAAAATGCAAAAAGAAAAAAACCCTACTTCACAGTTTTCTTGCCCAGTTTTCATTCCAGCTTGCATGTTCCCAACATTACAGTACCCAACACTGATTTATTTGGGTGTCAGTGACTGGCAGAAGCAGGCAGAAGTTTTTATCATCTAATCCAAACTTCAATAATCTTTTTTTTCAGTGTATGAAAATGCCTGCCAGGCTAAGTGAATGGTTTGTGTGCATGGTATGTATGTATGGAGATGGATGATCTCTTAACTTTAAAAATAAGAGTTTTTGCTTGTCCTTGTTGTTGTTTTTTTTGTTTTTGTTTTTTGAAGTGTGGCCTCTGGCCAATGCTTGTTGACATGTCCATATGTGCATACACAAACAGGTTAAATGCACACATTTGTGGGAGGGAAAATAACATCCAAGATGAGTTCCTAACTGACAAGGCAGGGTAATGTCTTAAGACTTCATATCTGGGAGACAATGTCTTTCTATGGATCAATATAGTCTGGTTTTTTAAAAATTTCTATATGTCATTCGATCCTGAGGTACGTCTTCCTCAAATCCTTAATTTCTGAGCACATACTGTACATCTGCTTCTCAGTCCTGAAGAGTACAGTATTAAAGAAATGTTCCATATGGATTAATCATACATTTAGACCAGTGGCTCCCAACCTTTTCTATACCCCCGCACCCCTAGATCGTTTCTGCTATATTCTCGCACCCCTTACAAAAGTTCAAAATAACGGCAAACAAATTATGCTTATACACTATAATTTTGAAAACCCAAGTTTTCACACCCCCTGGAATATCGTCTCGCACCCCCAGGGGATGTGAGCACCCCTGGTTGGGAACCCCTGATTTAGACTCGTATATTTGTTCAGTTCTATCCACATAAAAGGGCTACTCAGTGGCTCTGAAAGCGTGTCCTATAATTTGTTCGGTTTCATATTTTTGGAGATAGAAATGCCTATTTGTCCCAATAGCCACAGACTCTTTTTTCATAGGAAATATAAATTTAAGAAAATATTTGTCTCAGAATAACAGAGTTGGAACGGACCTTGGAGGTCTTCTAGTCCAACCCCCTGCTCAGGCAGGAAACCCTATACCATTTCAGACAAATGGTTGTCCAATCTCTTCTTTAAAACTTCCAGTGTTGGAGCATTCACAACTTCTGGAGGCAAGAGTTTCCACTGATTAATTGTTCTAACTGTCAGGAAATTTCTCCCTAGTTCTAAGTTGTTTCTCTCCTTTATTAGTTTCCATCCATTGCTTCTTGTCCTGCCTTCAAGTGCTTTGGAAAATAACTTGAGATTTTGGAACACTGCTATCATTCACCCCTAGTTCTTTTCATTAAACTAAATATACCCAATTCCAGCAATCGTTCTGTATATGTTTTAGCTTCCAGTCCCCTAATCCTCTTTGTTGCTCTTCTCTGTACTCTTTTTACAGTCTCAATATCTTTTTTACATCATGATGACCAAAACTGGATGCAATATTCCAAGTGTCACCTTACCAAGGCATTATAAAGTGGTATTAACACTTCATGTGATCTTGATTCTATCCCTCTGTTAATGCAGCCTAGAACTTGTTGGCTTTTTTGGCAGCTGCAGCACACTGTTGGCTCATATTTAAATGATTGTTTACTAGGATTCCTAGATCCCTCTCACAGTTATACTATTGAGCCAGGTACTACCTATTGAGCCAGGTACCAGCTCAAGGTTGAACTGTGAATTTACAACTTGGTGTTCTCTGAGCTTGGTTATTTTCTTGCAGATGTTTCATTATCCAACTGATTCTGATGATGCTGACAATTCATCACTGATGATGCTACATAGTTAGGTAATGAAATGTCTGCAAGAAAATAACCAAGCTCAGAGAATGTCAAAGACCTCACACTTGCACTAATATTAGAGTTACCAGAATTGGGTTGCAGAAATCTGGGCAGCCATTAGAGGACAATAAAAACAGGGAAAAGTCTACTTCTTTGCTGGACTCTATTAATCATCCAGATTTTTGCAACCCAATTCTGGTGGTCTTACAAATAACTGTTTCTGGAATGACTTCCATGTTTTCCTTCAATAGCAGCCTCACTTTATTAATTTAACCGGAACGGGGGGGGAGGATTATTTTTGATATTTGTGTTGGATTTCCCCTGATCTATTTTTCTGCTGGGCTGAAAAAAAGAGTTTTATGATCCTTACAAATCCCGCGATTCTAGTCGCAGCAAAATGTGATTTACTGTAGTTGTTCAAATAAAATGGAAAGGGAAAGTGTTATAGGCCTTGGGAACTACAGAGAACTGCCATTTAAACCTCCATGAAATTTCAAGGGGAACAAGGAAATCTCCAGAGAATACATAAAGGAATATTTCTCCCGAGAGTCATTGAGAAGCAAGGGCAGTTCTTTAGGGTGACCAATTGCCCAAAAAGAAGAAATGTTTCACTTAAAAAAGAAGGAAAGAAAATGAAAATTTGCATACAATTTGCACAGGCTGATTTATGAAGAAAGACATATTGGAAAAATTGAAACATCTGCTGGGACATTTCTAAGGTGTGGATCTTATTTCTTAATAGTTAAGCCATTAAAAAAAGTGATACCTTCAAATACAGATTTGTCCTCTATTGAATAGAACCCACAGGCACCCATTCTGCTTGAGTGATTTCTGGAGGAAATAAATATGCAAATACTGCATATTTATATTTCTGGTAAAGGTTAATGTGTACTCTCCAAAGTTGTAATTAAGGTGAGTGAAGAGTAAGCAACCTTTCTGGATTGGTAGATACATTTGAAATGTTGGAAGTATGTTTTGGACTTTTTTCACAAAATAGTCACCAGGAACGGTTTCCACCTGAATAAAATATCTGCCATGGAAGTGGTACTATGTTTTCAATCATGATAGGGTCTAATATATTCACATATTCTTATTGAAAAGAATAATGAATGCATCAGCTGAGGAAGCTGTGGATATTAAAGGATGTGTCCACAGGTGCTTGGATTTGCAAGAGCTCCATGTTGTCTATTCCAGGGGTCCCCAACCTTGGCCACTTTATAATTTGTGGACTTCAACTCCCAGAGGAATTCTGGGAGTTGAAGTCCACAAGTCATAAAGTGGCCAAGGTTGGCAACCTCTGGTCTATTCCACTACCATCACTGAAGTTCAAGCTTTGCCCATAATTCTCAGGCTGATCCCTCTTTTAAGTCCGCCCCTAAGTTGCACCACATCACCTTTTTAACTAAAAGAGGCTTAAGTTTATCATGTTATTTGAATTCAGAATGGCTGCCACTGTAGCTTTATAAAAACCACAGTTGGTAATCATGGAGAATAAAGCTGTGGCACCTACTCATTAACAAAATGCACCATGTATTTTCTTCAAAGTTCTGCATGAAGAAAGAGAAACCTATCCTTCCCATAATCTGATAATTCAAGGACAGAGAGAAAACTCTGAGGTGAGTTCTAAAACCTCTAAGAATTATTTGAGATGTTCCAAATCACATATTTCCTAGTAAAAGAATGTTGCCTTTAACTGCAACAAGACAAACAGAAATCCAATTCATATACGTTTTTGGCATGGAGATGTAGAATTTTGAAAGAGTTATCTGATAAATGTTTACCTGAAACATAGATCTTATAGTAATTTACACCAAAGATCAATATCTATTTACTCTGGAGTAAGCATCATGGATTTCAGGGAGACTTGAATAGCAATAGATAAAAACTGTACAAAGACTTTGGTGTATTTGCAATTGACAATCCAAAATCTGTTCCATTCTATTTATTCAATGGAACAGCTATTTGACAAAACAAATTATAGTTTTATAGTATAAAACCAGATTATTTGTTTCTCTAGCTTAAATTATGTTCTAAATAAGCTTGATTTATGGGGGGAAAGATCAAATGTTGGTTGATTATAAAAATATGCTTGTGAAATGCAATAACTGAAGTTGTTCAATTCTTGTTTTATTTCAGTAGTATTTTGTTAATCAATTGGTCTGTAATTATCCCATAATAATTCTTATTAATTGAAAATTAATTCTGGTCTGGAGTCACTTGATTTAAGCTGACTGCATCAAAAGAGAAAGTATGTCAATGCTAGCATAAACAAATCACTTTGAATGATAACTATTTAGTTGGTAATAAGCTGAAATGACAGTGGATATGACTATCACACAGGAACGTCATTACATGTTCATAGTAGACAAAATGAAGGGTTGCTAATAGCATCACTCATATTGGAATTTGTAAAATATACTATGGTAGTTAAAGATACTGTAATATTTTAACCACTTGTACCTAACTATTCCTTGGCCATGTATTTTCTGCTGTGTCTTTGTGAATAACTTTATTCATCAGCAGCCCATTAGTGAGTAAGGTTTACATAATCCTTAGTAACGTTAGAAGCCATGAACATGTTATTTAATTATTGGCTACCTGACCCAACCAAATATGTTCATTATCTAGTGAACATACCCATATGCAAAATACAAAATGCCATGTTCAGTAGGTTCTCTGACCAGCTGATATTTTTGAGAAGAGCTAAATTCTGAATTGGATCATTTTTTACCTAAACTCTGGACTGGCCAATTTATAGACAATGAATGGCCTTTCCATATACCAAAAGGCCCTCCCTTTATTGGAGTATTTAATCAAGGGGCATTCAGGCTAGTTTGACCTACTAAGATGCTGGTGGGCTTGGTCAACATGGGACCATGTTCTCCAGTTTGCTCTGCATTCATCTATGTGCAAATGGTACAAAGAATATGATTTAAGATCTATATGGGTTTTTTTAAAGTCTTCAAATAGATTATCTCAGAATATTCCTTCTAAAACCTCCTTGGTATTGGCATTCCTTTTTTAGATAGAAAGAAGAAGTTGGGGCAGAAGGATAGTAATTTTTTTTCAATCCTCTGTGAACTGAGAACTATTTTGTACGGTGACATATATATGCAAGAATTATCAAGTACATTGTAGTGGGTCCACGATAAGAATACAAAGCCTGTATCAATATCTTCAAAAAGACAGAAATTCCATATCTTTCTTTAATTTTCCTTTGTACATTTAATCCTAATTATTTTAATAATAATAACAAGAGAGATATGGTTTGCAAGCAGATTTTTGCAGATAAACATGCAGAGAGAGAGAGAGAGAGAGAGAGAGAGAGAGAGAGAGAGAGAGAGAGAGGGAGGGAGAGAGAGAGAGAGGCAGAAAAGGCCGTACATTGCAGTGCCATCATTTCCTTCCTATCAAAATTGTGAATTGTGTGTGATGTCAAATGAAATTCCCCATGCCTCCTGAGATACAAAAGGCAAACTTTAATTCTTTTCCCGTTGTACGTGTCCCCTGCACACAGCTTGAGTAAATCATGCTCTGGCTGGGCTGTGTCCCAGTATTACCGCAACCGGTGTAAGCGCTCGCCCTTCACCATTTTTACATCATGATTCATACACCCTGCCTGCACTTCTGGACTGCTTGCAATTGCTCTTGACAAATGGCTCATTGGTGTACTTTCTGCTTTACCTTTTCAAAGTGTTGCTATAGTTCAGAGATAAGTCAACTAATGTACACTCGGCTGCCACGCACAAAGTAAATCCCCAAGGTACACACAAAAATCGATCCAGTGCCACTTCTTCGGCACAGTTTCTAGAGCCACTTAAGGACTCAGCTTTTGGGTAGCTCAGGCAGAAAACCTGACTAGTGCTCAGCGATAAAAGTAAAATAGAATTAAAGCCCCAAATAATTTCTAATGTTTATTATATTTCTATCTGATCCCTTCAAAACCGAGTAACAGCAGAATTGGCCTTTCATCTGCTTCCCATATTAGTTTGTGTCCTTATATTTATTTATCCATTGATGTACGGTAATTAGATTTATTCTGGCTATCACCTTCAGAAGACTTTAGTTTACAAAATCAAATGAAAATAAAAGTATGAACATACCAATTCTAATGTTGTAGTACAGACATGTCAAAAACAAGGCCGGATGCGGCCCACAAAGTGGTTTCATGTGGCCCGCGAAGCCATCCTGGAAACAGTGAGGGAATGGGCCCCTCTGCCTTGGCCCTGGCCCAGGACAGCTGGGAGCCAATGTACAATTTTGTGGTGGCCATCTATGCTGAAACGCATTCAGTCTTAGCCCCCCTGCATGGCCTGAGAGGAACAGTGAGGCTCCTCCAGTGGACCATGCCTCGGGACTTGCCCTGGTCCCACTTCTGCCAGAGACCCTCAGATCTATCCCACTGTGCCCAGGCCCCCACAGGCACCCTTGACACGAACGATGTAGAGCTGGCCACCCCCACCCAGTAGGCCACACCCACTCCATCCACGCCTACCCAGTAGGCCGCACCTACTCTGGCCATACCCACCAGGCCCCCTGAGGGCAACCACAATGCTGATGTGGCCCTCAATGATATTGAGTTTGACACCCCTGTTGTAGTACAATCGTTGTAATGTTGTAATGAGGTTAAAATGTATGAGCAATGGTTGCAGGAACTAGGTAAGTCAAGTCTAATGAAGAGAAGGGCTAGGAGTGACATGATAGCAGTCTTCCAATTCACAAGAGGAGTAGAAGAGGGAATCAAGCTATTCTCCAAAGCACCAGACGGACAAGAAGCAACGGATGGAAACTAATCAAAGAGAGAAGCAACCTAGAATTAAGGAGAAATTTCCTGACAGTTAGAACAATTAATCAGTGGAACAACCTGCCTCCAGAAGCGGTGAATGCTCCAGCACTGGAAGTTTTTAAGAAGAGTTTGGACAGCCATTTGTCGAGGATGGTAAAGAGTCTCCTGCTTGAGCAAAGGGTTGGACTAGAAGACCTCCAAGGTCCCTTCCAATTCTATTATTTTGTTATTTGAGGTCTCAATAGAAATCACACAAATATTTTCAATGCCTACATCAAGATTGGGCAAGCTGATGGTCTTATGATATTCTAGACTTCAAATGTTATTTGAAAGCATTGCTATCAGCATAACTAATAACAATGGATTTTTAGAGTTTTAGTCCAAATACCTGAAAGATGCTAGGTTGCTTAGCCCCAGATCTACATAAAGTTGGAGTTAATCCTTGCTCTTGGTCTGCTCCCATAATAACACTCAGGGCTGGATGCAACTAACAGAACAAACACAATTTAATTCCCGCCTCCACCCAACCCCACTCCACTGGATACAAACTAGGAGTATAAATAAGCAGTTAACTCCATTTAATGGTGTGTTTACTACAAGGTTTTTATCAATTATTTTAAAAACGACACACAATACTTTTCTCTAACTGATAGGCCGAAAGCTTTTACTGAGATTTTTCAGAGAAATTTTATTGCATTTGTTTTTAGTTAAAAAAAAAAGAACCCAAAAGTTATAATCCTCCAAGAATAATAAATGTATATCATTGTGGTGGTTTATATTTGCATTTTGCCATTTTGCATCTATAAAACGCAATTTACACAGATTGTTTTATGTAACCTCAGTTTCCCACACACACAAAGAAAAGATTCAATCAAATCCAAAGAATTGTGTGGATGAAATCTTGGTATATAGTTTGGCCTCTATCTTCTCTTTAAAACAGTCAGTGTAATTTGCAGAATTCTTCTAATAGTGGGAAATTATTCAAAGATCTCACTTTTACACATAGCTTCTGTCTAACAATTTGCACAGACCTAAATTCATTAATGTCATTGTTTATTGGGTAACTGAAGGAAGCATTTGATAACTGGCCCAACATATTCTTAATTCAGCCAGACTGAAACAGTCTCATTCTGGCTTTTCCTATCAGTTTTCTTCCTTAATGGCTAAAGACAGAAGCGTAGAAATAAATGTGTCTCTACTTTTAGGCTGTTGGATCCTGACTACATTTTGTTAGAAGTACATTCTATTAATTTTAATAGGTTTGTCTTCCAAATCAGTATATATAAGATGGCAGCAGCATATCCATCTGACACTTCGCTATTGCTAAGTGCAACGTGTCTCTGTTGTAAAAATCAGACTTGGAAGAGACTACGCTGAGGTTGGAAAAGCTTAAAACAAATGGATTGATTGACATTCCAGCTGACAGCTCCTGATCTTGCTTAACAGAATAACAGAATTGGAAGGGACCTTGGAGGTCTTCTAGTTTAACCCCCTGCTCAAGCAGGAAACCCTATACCAGGGGTGTCAAACTGCTGGCCCGCAGGCCGGAAGCGTCACGTCGAAACCACACCCACCCCATTGCCAGCAATGGAAAAAAAGTCACAATACGTCGCGACACGTCATGTGATGTTGCGAGATTGACACCCCTGCCCTATAGTGAGGTTCTTTGGCCTGACTGTGTTCCTGTCCATCTGTCTGTAAAGCACAGTTTCTACAAACTGCTTAGTTCTTGGTAAGATTAAGCAGGATTAACATGAGCAATCTCTGCAACAGAGGTGGGCAACTATGGCCCCTTTATGACTTGTGGACTTCAATTCCCAGAATTCCTGAACCAACATGGCTGGTTCACGAATTCTGGGAGTTGAAGTCCACAAGTCATAAAAGGGCCATAGTTCCCCACCTTTACTCTACAACACGGGTGTCAAACTCACCACGTCACATGACGTGTCACGACATATTGCGACTTTTTTTGCATTGCCGGAGCTGGGTTGGATGGGGCCTCCGTATGATGCAACCAGCCTGCAGGCCGGCAGTTTGACACCCCTGCTCTACAATGTTGCCAATAACATCAGCTTTTTACAAAGCAGCTCTCAATTTACAGCCATTGATTGGCCAACTGTTTGCAGTTACAACATTAATGAAAAAAATAACTTATGACTGGTCCTCGCACTTACAACCACTGCAGCATTCCCTGGTCATGCGATCAAAATTCAGACACTTGGCAACCAGCATGTATTTGCAATGGATGTAGTGTTCTGGCGTCAAGTGATTGCCATTTGCGACCTTCCCAGGCAGTTTTCAATGACAAAGTCAATGGGGCAAACCAGATTCACTTAATGGACTGATTCACTTAATAGCTTCAGTGATTCAGTTAACAACCATGGCAAAAAAGGGTTATACAATTGGATGTGACTGACTTAATAACGTCTTTGCACAGGTACAGAAATTCCGATCCCAACTGTAGTCATATGTCAAGGACTACCTATGTTGAGGCATTCATGCCCTTTCCCAGTTATCTATTTCCTGTGCCTCTGGGGGGAAAAAACAAGAAAAGACAATAATGCAGAAAGTTAAGCACATGTGACTGGCAGCATACCATAAATACTGTGAAAGTAGAGCATCAGTACCATAATGCCAGTAAATGGGTCTGTGGGGCAACCAGAATTGAACTTCTGTGGATTGTTCTGATTGCCTTACCTTATCAAAAGTCATTAAAATGATCAAGAGGATAGAACTGGATGGGGAATTCTGGGAGTTGAAGTCCACAAGTCTTAAAGTGGCCAAGTTTGAGAACCCCTGTATTAATGGAAGATGAGCATCATTGGCTTAGTCTTTACCATGGAGAATCACTAGGTGACTTTGATCCTCTCTCTTTCTGTCTCGGTCTCTCTGCCCAACCTACCTTGCAGGGTTGTTGTGGGAATGAAATGAAGGAAAAAACCCATATAAGCTAACTTGATCATTTAGATAAAAGACTAATTATAAGTCAAATCCATTAATAGAGGATGATAGCCGCGTACTACCAACTGCATTTGTCCGATGGTGTATAACATCTGTAACCAGAGTCCATTCTAATGAGCATCTAAATAAACAGGGGTCCCCGATTTCATGGAGAGAGCCTATAGATAGGAAGTTTACAGGACATACATGGAGTTCTCAACAGGCAACCATTCATTTAGTGACCATTTGAAGTTACAACAGCACTGGAAAAAATGACTTATGATCGTTCCTCACATTTATGGAGTCATGGGATCACCTTTTGTGACCTTCTGACGAGCAAAGGGAGAGGCCAGATTCGCTTAACAACCATATTACTAACTTAACAACTGAAGTGATTCACTTAACAACTGTGGCCAGAAAGGTCATAAAATGGAACTGTTTTGCTTAGCAATGGAAATTTCAGGCTCAATTGTGGTCATAAATCAAGGACTATCTGAAGTCTCTGTTTGATATTTGCTGAATATGTGAAAGCAAAATCAGTCATAACTCAGTTGCTAAATGATTCCTTCAGTTAATTTTAACCATCTCTACCTCTTTCTCTCCCCCCCCCCTTGTGTTTTTTTTTTTTGTGTGTGTGTGTACATATACTTTCAAGTCAGCAGCAAGGTTTTGGATTTTCATTCTTAAGGTGGACTTTAATGTTAACACAAGGAGAAACCTACACATGTGGAATTTTCTTTTCTCTCTTGCAGTTCTTCATATGTCTTCTAATTTGCTCAAGATTGTCATCCAAGAGGCTGCACTGTTAGGGAGGCTGGCAGAAGTTGTCCAGTCCATGGATGTGAATCCTCTGGATTGCATTGCTGTATCAGTGCAGCATTATCATTCTCATCTTACAGATGATAACCGTAATGTGGGAAAGTTCACTTGCTGACCTTGTGACTTTCAAAATAGGGGATGGAGCACACCTCCTTTCATACACGTTACCATTATCCCACTTTACATTTTTCCCAGAGATCCTGTTGCAAAGATTTGGGGAGCAGTTGCCATGAGTCATTGCCTGTAAGCAACCAACTGCCTTCAGTGCACATTTCTGTCTAAGGGTGGAGACACTGAACAACTCACAAATGAAAAAGAGGTTTCTCCAGCCTGTTGCAGGATCTTATTGATGTCAATTATTTATTAAATGCATCTATAGCCTACCTTTCTAGCTAATCAATATTTAAGGTGGCTTACGACCCTCCTGGTTACCAGTCCTTGACTAATAAGGAGTGCACTGCCTTTGCTGATTCTTATGGGCCAAAACAAGATGGTGGCTACAGGGATAAAGAGGATTGCTTGCATTAGACCAGGGGTAGTCAACCTTGGCTCTTTTATGACTCGTGGACTTCAATTCCCAGAATTCTTCAGCAAGCTTAGCTGGCTCAGAAATTCTGGGAGTTGAAGTCCACGAGTCATAAAAGAGCCAAGATTGACTACCCCTGCATTAGACTGTCCAAACAAGGGAATAGAAAGGAAATTTTATGTACACTTATAAAAGAGTCTGTTGTTTTTTTTAAAAAAAAAAAAAACTCTGCAGATAAATTTCAGGTTTTCTTGCTCAAGCTTCTTTCCTTCTTTTCCCACTCTCAGTTCAAATTCTTCTTGCTCCTCCTCTATTCTGTTTGTGGGCATGAAGGACCAGACAAGATCCAAATTAGCGAAGAATGAAAAAGATACAGCAAAGAGTCCGCCTGTGCCAAATAAAAGCTTGAAAGAAAGAAAGAAAGAAAGAAAGAAAGAAAGGAAGGAAGGAAGGAAGGAAGGAAGAAAGAAAGAAAGAAAGAAAGAAGAAAGAAAGAAAGAAAGAAAGAAAGAAAGAAAGAAAGAAAGAAAGAAAGAAAGAAAGAAAGAAAGAAAGAAAGAAAGAAAGAAAGAAAGAAAGATAAAGTGGTATAAAGTTGAAAACGCATCCTCGGGATCTGGGTGTTTCATGCACAGCAACGTGAGTTATTTTCCAGTCTTTCAAAAGAAGCCTCTTTCTTTCATTTTCCCCCTGATTTTTACAGTTCGATAAATATTTTCCCAAGCTCCACTTGTCAAACAAAAGAGTTTAGCCTCAGTGTTCCTCCTCTGACAAATCTCCTTATGGTGTGGCCCCTGTGAGCCATTGATAAACAAATTAAAATTCTGTCCCAGCGCAGAGCTCAGCTGGCCCATTTCATCTTGTAGTATAGGTTTGTAAAGGTCTGGGTGTCTGTCATCCTCCCCTAACCTTGTCTTTGTCAAAGGGATACAAAAGCCTGCATGCTCGGGGGCCTTACGATACTGATTAGTGTGAGTGACAAAGTGGAGAGCAACTCCACTCAGCCTTTCATAATAAATCCATCAAAGAGTAATAGAATTCCATCAATCCTGCATCGTCCCCAAGGGTCACTATGCCAGGATAGAAAGCGTGTTCCGTTGGGATTGTACAACTGTTATTATTCAATTACACTCTTTTCTTCCTAGTTAAAGACCATGATATCATTATCACTTAATGAATACATATAATTGGATCTGGACTCTGTGTTTGGCTGATGAATACCGTTCACTATTCATTCAGTCTCAGCTCATCTTCCGACCATTTATTATAGACTTTTGGCTGAAAACCACGATGACAAAGGGAATTTGAAATTAGCTGAGGTTTCGTTCGGTGCTCAGTTAGACACAAAGGCAAAACACAATCCAGATGCCTAAATGAAGCTGAGGCCGCATGGAGAAGTTTTGTCTAACTTAATAGCCCCTCGTTTATATAAAATAGAAAGACACATACACTTAATCATGGCAAAAGCTGTCGGCTTCCTTTTTCCCTTTCTTCCTTATTTCCTCCGAGGAATCCCTTAACTTTATGAAACAGACAGCCTAAGAATGTTTCCGCATACCATCCAATCCCACTGGAAGACAGCTATTACATAAAACCTAATTAGGACCACTACAAAAATTATTACCTTTTTTTCAGCACTCCCCCAACAAAAACAGCCATCCCCATCCAACTACTGTCATTTAGACCTCAAAAATGCCTTGCTATTCCTAACACCATTTTTAATAGGGAAAGAGCATTTAAACTGGAGATTTAACTTTCAGCCCCATGTATTTATTACAGCTTATCAGGAGGCCATCATTAAGTTTCATCAGTGTGCCCCCAAAGGAAACGCTTCCTCCTCTTCATATTGTTGGGAGTAAATGTAGCATACCTCCTTTGGATCACTGGTGAACAGGGCACCTCATTAATCCTAGTTAGTCAATGCTGCTGGGCATTGCGGAGCAGCCAAATCCAGATGGTACCCACAGAGACTCTCTAGGCAGTTGGGAATCACATAGTATCACCTCAAGCCTTCCATACATCACTTCAAATTAAATTTACATTAAGTGCTACTCCATCAAAGATGAGAGAACCTGACATATCTGCAAAATACAGATAATAATCCATTACCTCCTATTATATGCGTGTCTTCTCGTTTTACTTAAGCTCGCACATATCCAAGTGTGAGTTTGTGTTAAAAATTAAAGACGCTCTTACTAGAACAAAAGACTTTATGAACTGTTGACTTTGGGAAGGTTTATTATATGATTCTGTCAAGACAAGTAGTAGATTCATTTTCTTTCTTTCTCTTTCTCTTATTTTTCCCTGCCATAACATTTCTGGTTAATTATTTGTTTCTGGAATCACTTTTCTAACCTCTAAGCTATCCACTTCACACTCTTTGTTCTCTTTTCTAAGAACACAGCCTCTGCAATTAATCAAATGTTATGAATGAAACAGTGGGACTCATATTGTCTCTTTTTGCAATTAAGAAAATATTTACTGGCATCCCCCAAACTGGCAAGCGTAGGAACATGCTATAAAATCATCACAGTGAAAATGCAAAGGATTTAATTACCTCATTACCACATATGTTAATCTCTTTTTATTTTCGTAGTGCTTGGTTGCAGTTACTTTTACTTTGATGAGTCTTTCATTTCACAACCCTAATTTTATAATTATTTTGATTTGCAATACTTACATTTCTTTTATTTAAACTGTAGTGATTTACATATTCATATTTTAGATCGGAGGTACTTGAAGATCAATGGGGGGAAAATGGAAATTCAGTTAACCTCATTTTTTGTTCAGATATTAGGCAGTATATATTTCAAACTTCTTCCTACTCACAACAAATAGTTAAAACAGCCGTTTCAAATTTTAAATTACATCAGGATTATGTAGCAGTTAAAATCAGTGGTTTAAAAGAACTGCCCAATCAGGTAGATACACACAATATTGTAGCTGAAGTGTGGATCACTCATTTGTGGCTGGAGAATTTGGTTTACCTCAGTAAACAATGGTTTAGCTGATCCTGGGTTAGTATATTATGCAAATAGAGCCCTCTTGTCTGGATCAGGTAGAAGTATGACAGGTAACCCCTGAGTAAGTACTGTACCTGAATATGCTGTAGGAAAACAAGGATTCATAAATTAAGAAAGGATATGTTAAGAATCAGAGCCTGTGATAACATACACTAGGCAAATACTGTATCTGCTTGGACTTTATCTTGGCCAGACTTTATCATAATCAACCTCATCTGCTGATAACTGATGAGGGGCAAAGAAGTCACTCATTGGTCAGTAGATTTTGGGGCATAGGTTTGTTTTTATTGCCAGGACTCTTTATGGAGCTGAAAGTATACAAATGCTGTAAGATGGATGGGAAACAAGGAAAGAAAACCACTGAATTTTAGAAAAACAGTACCAAGCACCCCTTGTCTGTGGATTCCAGAACCCGTGGCCCAAAACTGGAATCGGCATTGATTTAGACTCAGATCCAAAGAACACGCTTTGCCTATGTTTAGAAAAGCCAATTGCTATTAATTCTGCTATAGCTTTCCTATAATAATAAAATAATAATAATAGCATTACAGCACCTGGAGACAGCAGAAGAGAAGAGAAAGAACTGGAGAAAAACCACAAAATATAAAGACCCGCAAATAGAACAACTGTGGCAAAAGAAAGCCAAGATAGTACCAATAGTCATAGGAGCCTTGGAACTCTCTGGAGTACCACTTGAACATCATTGGCATTGACAAAATCATCATCAGTCAATTGCAAAAGGCAGCTTTACCTGGAATAGCTTACCTCCTGCAAGGATACTTTTAGCACATCAAACAACAATCTCTACTCATCCCAGGTCCTCGGGAAGGACTCTATTAAGTAGATAAAAAAGCTAAATCAAGTCTAAAATTATAACTGACTGTGCAACCAATCATAATTTAAAATTAATCTGTTAGTACTTCAAAACTACATTGAATACTACACTGCCCATATTGAGATTTACACATTATATCCACCACCACCCCAGAACCATGGACGCATCTTCCAGAGATCTCCAAACTTTCCCAAAGTTAAAAATTTAATGTATCCCTTAAGACATTTCCCACCAAGGTACCCTGCACATACAGTCTGATTTGTAGTTATGGTAGCCATCCCCAACATATTTAGAGGACATAAGATGGGGAAGTATGCCTTAAGATCACCTGCTGTATCCGATCCTTCTTTAAAGTAATCTTATAGAGCCCTTGACAATATAGCAGTGCCCTGAGTTCTTAGCATATGATACAAGAAGAGGCATTCTTAAACACTTTTCAACAAATCTTGAACCTTATAAACCTTTGCTTGAGTGGAATTGTCCCTAGGTTGGGATATTTTCCATTGTTGAATGAAATAATTATAAGCTATCAGCATTCTATGTATTTCCGTATTAAGTATTTTAATCATGTTACAATAGTCTAATGAGTATATCGAAAGAAGTTTTAAAAAGGAGATAAAGTAAAGGTCTATAATAGAAAAAGAATATAGATAGCTAGATCAGCTTGCTTGTTACAGCAGAGATGCTGTTTCTTCCTCTTAGTATTTGAACAAGTTTTAATCCTACCAAATTTTGAATATCGTGATCGTGAAACTTTTGAGTAAAGCAAGCAAAAAATTCAGTCTCCCTGCTTAATACCTGAACCAGCACTGTCATTTAAACAGGACCAGGGGGGGGGAACAGAGGTCAAGAGTCACACTCAGAAGAATGAGCAAGACAGTTTAACACAAGCTGAAGGAAGTGATGCTATGCGTCAGAAGACTTTTAGAACATTGCAGTTGCGCAAATCCTGTTCGGTAAGTCCCTGTTCTCAGTCATTCATGGTAAGTTACCTTTTGTCTGAATTATTCCAATGTGTTCTACATCAGTCTTGGAAACCACCCAGAAGTTTATTGACTGTATTTTAATGGTTTGTTTTAATTATGTTGATTGTGCTATGTAGTTTTTGCACAAGGAGAGAAAAGTAAAATACTAGCCCATAATACCGGATATGTTTCTGTCTATATTATATGTTTCAATGAAATAATAATATTAACAGGGACCACATCAGATGTTAGTATTCCTGGGCATCTGTTGGTAAGTGAGCAATGGGACTCAGAAACTATGGCTAGACAACCAGGAGCCCAGCAGAATTACAGAAAGAACAACAATCACAACAAGACAAAAGTATATTGTGTTTGAAAATTGCACCATTGTGGCCTGCTCTTATAAATTGGAAGCAACAAAATGGGATAACTTTAAGTGAATGTTTGAACATTGGAAAAGACTTTATCCAAACTTAAATATCACTGAAAAAAATATTAGCAAATCAAAGGAGATTCATTACCAGAAAAAAAAAAATCAAGGAAGCAAAATTGTTAGAGATTCAGAAAAATCATGAAAATGAAAGACCCAAAGGCAACAGTAGAATAGTAAGTAAATTCACATAAGAACAATTATAAGCAAACAACTGGTATGAACTACACAAATTAGAACTTAGAAGAAGTTAAAAAAAAACCAACAGAACCAATACAGGCCAGCATTGAAACAACTTATGAACTGACCACCCAACAAAAAGAATTAAAAAAGAAGATTATGGCACGTGTAGAATCACCCATAGACAAAGACTGCCAGCATTGAAAGTAGTGCCCCCAAAAGACCTGACACCTATAATTAAGGATATGAATAAGGCGCTTATATACCAGTAAAGAAAAATTGGTGGGAACACTGAGTTGAAAAAATAGTTGAAAATGAGCAAATTAAAATATTATGGGCTTTTCAAATGCAGACTGATAATGTCTTGGCTCATAACACACCAAATATAACTGTGGTTGAAACGAAGAAAGTGTGGATAATTGATGTGGCAATATCAGAGGGTAGTGGAATAGAAGATAAAGAATTGGAGAAGATCACAAAGTATCAAGATCTGAAAGCTAAAGTTGAAAGATTATAACATAAACCAACCATAGTGATCCCAATGGTTACCAGCACACTGAGTGGCATACCAGAAAAATCTTAGATAAAAAATCTGCACATTGACAAAATGTCCATCTGCCCATTGCAAAAACCTCACTGCTTGGATCCACACATATAGTATGCCAATACATTATGACATCCTAGGTTCTTGGGAGGAAGTCAATGCTAATGAAGATCATCAGCAAAAGAAATGGTAGCTGTGATTTCATGTTGTTGTGTATATAATAATAATAAATATCAGACTAATATTTATTTATTTTCCTGTCCATGAATGATTTATAGACCCTTCTCCTACATTCTTTTCTCTTTCAATTTAATTTTTTTAAAGTTCTTTTTTAGGATCTAACTTAAACATAAGTTACATTATGGTTGGCTTATATTATGATAACTTCCATTCTTCATCCTCTAAAGAAAGCAATAAAAATATTAGAGAGAGAGAGAAACACACAGAGAGAGAGAAAAACACACAGAGAAAAAGAAACACAGAGAGAGAGAGAGAGACACACAGAGAGAGAGTGAGAGAGACACAGACATATATATTTGGAAACCAAAATCAGGACTTGCATGGTGCACTATTTGTAAGGACCATGATTAATTTAAATCTAGTGCAACTAATGACTTCAGTAGGGTCAGAGTAACAAAAATAAGGGAAAGCAAAAGAATTTAATAGGTATACCAGGTTACAGTACCCCATATTCCATAAAAGGACATCTATTGGTTGCAACTATAATTGAAGTTCCTTGGAAGTTTTACTGCTATTACGAGGGCAATTCGGAAATAAACCTCCATTTGGTTATCAACAACAGACACTCGCAGATACAGAACTTTTATTATACACATTAGAAAACTACAACATTACATTATTTTTTGCCATAATCGCCATTCAAATTGAGGCACTTGTCATAACGTCTTACAAGGTTTGAAATTCCTTAGTAGTAGTCGCTTGGCACCAAATTGGGCTATCGGGGGAGGGCGTGATCAAAAACAACCCAACGGAACTGCTTCAAAAGTTCTTGGGTGTGTCTAACGGTGTGCGGGCGAGTATTATCATGAACTAACACCACACTGGAAGTCAGCATGCCTTGACGCTTATTATGGATGGCTCGTCTGAGTTTTTTAATGTTTCACAGTAGACTTCTGAACTGATGGTCGGACCACACTCCATGAACTTCACTAGCAGTACTCCTTTGGCAGCTTCACATTTGGTGGGATTTTCTATGGCACCACGTCCGGTGTGGTGTTGGTCAAAATTCTTGATAGAGGATATTTTTTGCCGAATGTCTTCCCTGTCTTTAGGCTTATAATTTGACATTGAGCACACAATGCAATCAATGAAGTTTGTAGCACTTTTGACCAGGTTAAGTGGTTCCCTGCTGCATAATTATCAACCTTGTGATAATCACGGTGATAATTTTCCAATTATAGACTAATAAACCCTTTTTAATTTGTTAGGATTCATCGAGGTCAGTTTTATAGGTTCCTTATGAAACCCCTAGCAGAATGGCAACTTATTGTTTTAATTATTCCAGTTAAGGAACAATGTGCATCAACAAGTAATTTCTTTTAGAATTTTTACATTAAAGGCCCTTTTTAGTTAGAAAAGGGGCGCCTGGGAAAAGTAATTTTGAGATCCAATGTTAGGGACTTTTATAGATCTATCTCTGTTCATTTTAATCCTATATAACTGCACAAAGCAGAGAATAGAATCATAGAATTATAGGGCCTGAAGTGACCTTGAAGGCCTTCTAGCCCAGGGACTCCAACCCCATGTATGTGGGTCAGAACCAGTCCACCGTTTGCAAGGAACCAGGCTGCGAAAGTGAACGAAACCCCATGTGTGAGAGCGCAGGATTCAGGCAGCGCACGAAACCATGCCCCCCCCCATCCCCAGAAAAACCACCTTCCACGGAACCGGCCCCCTGGCACCCAAAAGGTTGTAGGCCACTGTTCTAGCTCTTATTTTGTTGGTTCCACTGCTGAGTTAAAGGGCCAAAAATTACCGTGATGTAAAATGTACTGCCCCTTTAATCAATCCTACTGTCATTGTGTTTGTTCTGAGACACTGCCAAATCGTTGTGTTCTTCTGGAACTTCTCAGTTATAGAAGGCTGCTTAGAGGTTGAACTGTAACTCCGATAATATCTCACCATGGTCTAGTGCAGGGGTAGGCAACTTTGGCTCTTTTATGACTCGTGGACTTCAACTCCCAGAATTCCTGAGCCAGCCATGCTGAGGGGAAAGGGAGAAGTTTCCAAGCTGAGCCATGCTGGTTCAGGAATTCTGAGGGTTGAAGTCCACGAGTCATAAAAGAGCCAAGGTTGCCTACCCCTGGTCTAGTGGAAAGCTTTGAAAGAATGTTCCCTGTCCGTCTATACTTTAAAAGAGTTGATAGCATTTTGGGCCAATGCAAGCCAATCTACCGGAGGAATTGAAAATGGCAGCAATGCACGCTAATTGGTGGAGCGTTTGTATTTTGCAACATACAACACTCAGGATTATCTTTCAGACGCAAAACTCAAATGTGATATATTTGAAAAGAATACGTATATTTAGCTGGGCGAGGAGTGGACTGATAGATACCAAAAATAACAATGGAAATTAAATGTGTTCATTGGTTCCCTCCAATAAAAGTCATGCATCCAGTTTATATTGCTCATTCTTTTGTTTTTGATTAAGTAGTTACTCAAGAGATCACAGCTTATCTTGGATCAGAGAAAAAAATATTCCTATTTCTGGAAGTTATCTCCCTCATTCGTGCTATTTTTCATTCCTCTTTCCATGCTTCTCCTTCAATGCTTCTTATATTGCTATCTGATCACTGAACAGGATGTGAAGTGCTACAAATCACATTATTAAATTTGCTTGAATATTAAACTTTTCACCAATGTTTATCTGGGGTAGGAAAATTATTATTTTTCCATGTGACCAATGGCATGTAATTAAAAACAACAAATAATAGTCACATTCCCTAAGAGCATAATTATGCTCATATGAGGGAGCTGTAATTGAAAGACAGAAGATGTTTCATTCTGTATTAAAGAAAAATTTCCTTCAATGGGTTTCCTGCAGCTCATTAGCTATTCCCTGGATGCTTCTCATAAGTAATTAGATGTTAACAGGATTTGCAACAGATCACAGCAATCTCAGTGGGTGCCAATAGGATTCACTCCCTCTGGCCTTCTCAGCACAGCAACATGGATAATACCCGCACTGGGAGTTAATAGGGACCATTACTGAGCCTTTTTAAATGAGTTACATTAATGCACTTAAGCTAAATGCTTCTGTATGTGATTAAATATTAACATCTGCAAAATATGAAATCGTGATATGCAATCAAGGTTTGTTGTTTTAATTTTTCCCAACGTAGGGGCTTCTGGCTTTTTTCAGCTGCATAGGAAAATGTTCAGTAAACAGGATGCATTAAATTGTCAGAACTTAAACGGACCATTTTGGCCCATTGTTTTTGGTTGGTGCAAAAGAGAAAAAAGATAGAGAAAAGGAGCGGTGGAGGGGGAGGAATGGTTGCATTTTTAGAATTCTTTTACTGATATATAGGATCAGTGCTTTAATAAAAGATGTTGACCACTAAGATAAAGTAGATTTTTTTTTATTATCTTCATACAAAGCAATGGTGGAATCAATTAATAAAGTTTCTATAAATATTGGGAAACTTTGTTTAATGATTTTACTAATCCTTGATTTGACTTGAAAAGTTCATCCTGCAAACTAGAGGTATTTGTGAGATTCTATGAAACATGCATCTGTGCTGAATGTATTTTTAAGTGACCCTCTAGCTCAGACATGTCAAACTCGCGATGTCACGTGACGTCGCGCAATGTATCGGAGCTTTTTTGCCATTGCCGGCAATGGGGTGGGCGTGGTTTCCTGATGACGCGTCTGGCCTGCGGGCCGGCAGTTTGACACCCCTGCAGTCTAGCTCAACCTTTCTGGCACCAGGGACTGATTTTGTAGAACACAATTTCTCCACTGACTGAGGGGGGGGGGCATTGTGCGCAAGCTAGATCCTGCGCATGTGCAGATGAAGCTTCACTCGCTCATCGCTGCTTGCATGGCCCAGTTCCTAACAGGTGACAGACCAGGACCGGTCCATGGCCCAGAGGTTGGGGATGCTGCTCTGCCTTACATCACATCTTCTGGGATAAATTTATTTGTGCACAAATGCAAGCATTGAAATAAGCAAGAGCCAGTTTGGTCCAATGGTTAAAGCATCAGGCTAGAAAGTATTATTAACTTTAATTATTATGGTGCAGATTATTTGGTAATTTTGTAAATTAGTATTACTATTTGTTAATAATTTATAACATAAGTGATTTTTAATTTTTTTCTAAAGTTATTATAATTATTTTAAATTTGCTAGGTAAATAAAGGATTTATTTCAATATAAAGGTGTGTAATATTCTCTTACAGTTCTATTTCTGTGCAATCATATTCATATCTGCTCAGAGGTAAGCCACATTAGTAGTAGTAGTAACTTTTATTTAGTGTGTGCACGTAACTAAGCACAGTATGAGTAAATTAGCTCAATAAAGGTATATACATAACTAAGGTATGTAGGAAGCACATCACAATAGTAATGGGGGACTTTAATTATCCCGACATCAACTGGGAGACAAACTCTGCACCAAGTGGAAAATCAAACAGATTCCTGACAAACCTAGCAGATTACTTTGTCTCCCAAAAAGTAGAGAAGGGAGCTAGGGGATCAGCCATATTGGACTTAATTCTCACTAACAGAGATGAAATGATAGAAGGTGTTGAAGCCAAAGGAATCTTGTGGGGGAGTGATCATACAATATTCAACATTATGTAAGCACAAGCAATAGAACACAGTCAAACTAGAGTCTTGGACTTTAAGAGAGCTAATTTCAATAAATTTAGAGAGAGCTTGGGAAGGATTCCATGAATGAGACTCCTCAAGGGGAAAACAACTCAAGAAGCTTGGGAAATTTTGAAAAGTGAGATTATAAAAGCCCAGTCTAGCACAATGCCAACGAAGAAGAAAAATAACAGCTCTCAAAAGAAACCAGCATGGCTGCATAAAGAACTCTCTGATAAATTGAAAGATAAAAAGGACAAGTATGAAAAGTGGAAAGAGGGGCACATAACTAGGGCAGAATATCAGCAAATATCCTGAGCCTGCAAAGATGAAGTGAGGAAAGCTAAGGCTCAAAATGAACTAAGGCTTGCAGCAAAAATCAAAAATAACAAAAAAAAGCTTCTTTCAACATTTAAAAAACAAGAAAAAAGTTAATGAAATTATTGGTCCTTTAGTGGGAGAAATTGGCAAGAAGGAGACAAGCAACAGGGAGAAAACAGAACTACTTAACTCATTTTTTGCATCCATCTTTACACAAAGGGAAAAAACAGTCCAACCCATCAAAAACAGTACTGTAAAAACAGATTAAAAACACAAGTTAAAATAGGCAAGAAAATGGTAACTGAGCACCTGTCTAGCCTAGACAAGTTAAAATCACCAGGACCAGATGGATTACACCCCAAGGTTCTGAAGGAACTGGCAGATGTGATCTCAGAACCACTGAACTATATCTTTCAAAGATCCTGGAGCACTGGGGAACTACCAGAGGACTGGAAAAGAACTGATGTAGTTCCCATCTTCAAAAAAGGAAAAAAAATGGATTCAGGAAACTACAGACCTATCAGCCTGACCTCAATATCTAGGTAGATTCTGGAAAAGATAATCAAGCAACGAATCAGCAAACACCTAGAGCAGGGGTGTCAAACTGCCGGCCCATGGGCCAGATGCATCACCAGGAAACCGCGCTCACCCCATTGCCGGCAATGGAGAAAAAGCTCCGATACGTTGCGCGACATCTCATGACGTCACAAGTTTGACATGTCTGACCTAGAGGAAAACAAAGTCATTACCAAAAGCCAACATGGGTTTGTCAAAAATAGATCATGACAGATAAATCTTATTGCATTCTTTGACTAGGTGACAAAATTAGTGGACCAGAGGAATGCTATGGATATATTTTACTTGGACTTCAGTAAGACATTTGATAAAGTAGACTACAACCTACTACTTTATAAGATAGAAAAATGTGGGTTAGAAAGCATCACCACCAGATGGATTCATAGCTGGCTGACTGGCTGTACTCGGCGTGTGGTCCTCAATGGAACTGCATCTATATGGACGGAGGTATGCAGTGGGGTGCCCCAGGGCTCTTTTCTGAGCCCAGTGCTCTTCAACAACTTCATCAATTATTTGGATGAGGGGATAGATGGGGAACTCATCAAATTTGCAGACGACATCAAGCCGGCAGGAATAGCCAACATTCCAGAAGATAGGCTTAAGATACAGAAGGATCTTGATAGATTTGAACATTGGGCGCTATCTAACAAAATGAAATTCAGTGGTGAAAAAAATAAGGTTCTACATTTAGACAAGAAAAACCAAATGCACAGCTACAGTATAGGTGGCACCTTGCTCAATAGTAGTAACTGTGAGAGGGATCTCAGAGTCCTAGTGGACAATCACTTAAATATGAGCCAGCAGTGTGCTGCAGCTGCCAAAAAAGCTAGGCTGCATTAACTGAAAGATAGAATCAAGATCACATGAAGTGTAAATGCCACTTTATAATGCCTTGGTAAGGCCACACTTGGAATACTGCATCCAGTTTTGGTCACCACAGTGTAAAAAAGATATTGAGACTCTAGAAAGAGTACAGAGAAGAGCAACAAAGATGATTAGGGGACTGGAGGCTAAAACATATAAGGAACGGTTGCTGGAATTGGGTATGTCTAGTTTAATGAAGAGAAGGAGTAGGAGTGACATGATAGTAATGTTCCAATATCTCAGTGGTTGCCACAAAGAAGAGGGAATCAAACTATTCTCCAAAGCACCTGAAGGCAGGACAAGAAGCAACGGATGGAAACTAATCAAACAGAGAAGCCATCTAGAACTAAGGAGAAATTTCCTGACAGTTAGAACAATTAATCGGTGGAACATCCTGCCTCCAGAAGTTGTGAAAGTTGGGAAAGATTTATTTCCAAGCCCGTTAATTCATTCTGATTTAGCTCTAAGAAAAAATACACATGATTGTAATTATTATATTTTAATACTTATTATTAACAAGCTTCTAAATAAGACAGAATCAGCAGATAAATCAGGAATGTTCAACCTTGGAAACTTTAAGACCTGTAGACTTCAACTCCCAGAATTCCCCATGCTGCCTGGAGAATTCTGGGAGTTGAAGTCCACAGTTTTTAAAGTTTTCAAGGTTGGACTCCTCTGAGATAGATAAAACTAAGACAGATAAAACGTATTGTGTTCAGTGACGCCATATCCCAAATTTATTCTTGGCTACCTTAGAAGATGTGAGAGAAAATCAAGCAGATTGCTGAAATTTATGTTAGAGAAGGCACAAGGAAAATTGAGACATCCATAACTGTAAGAGAAGCAAAATGTTGAATTCTTTGTTTCAGATGATTCATTGCACTGTAATTCTGTGTCTTCTATCTGGCTGAAAATAATGGAAATGATGCTCCAACATACCTGAAGGGTATCAAATCAGAGCAAGCAAATTAGTGGGAAGTTTTTTTTTTTTAGAACATAAAATCTCTTATTGATCAAACCATCTCAACTTTATGAAAGGAAGGGAATAAAATTAGTGGTTCTAAAGTCTGCCCGTTAAGATTATGCATTGCTAAGATCAAAGCATAACCACAGTAAAATTGGTTAGTCAGCCCTGAGAGTTTTAAATCTATTTTGCCTCTTAGATGCAGGATAAATAAGAACTCAAGATTTCAAAATTCCCTTAATGGTTCCTTGAAGCTAATTTTATAATACAGGAAAAAGTAGCTTACAATAAAAAAAATAGAGCAATGTGATGAGCAACAACAACAAAATGCAGTATTGAAAGAGAAAAGCAATAGTAAAATATCAGCATCAAGAGACAGCAATGATAAACTGAAAAATAATAAACTTTTTGAAATGTAACAAAGCAAAAATGGGAAAACAGAAAAAGCCTGGTAAATGTTAATCAGAAAAAAGATCTTATAATTGTGGTGTCACCACTAAGAAGACTTGTCTATTGTTCCAGTCTGGAAATCTCACAAAAGCAAGGATGTGTTTTGGTCTGGGGCTAATGTATAGTTTGACCTCAGCTATTGTAGTTAGGCAGCTATCATTGTGACTCAACATGATTTGGAAACCCAAACAGAGTTGGCATATTTAACAAACCATGATTAAACAACCATTGGATTTGTATACCAGGTGAATCCAGTCATAGAATTCAGGCTTCCTGATAATTTCAAGCTAACAAGGAATAAATATTTAAAGCACATATGGAATAAGATGGCTGATATGGAAACAGGCAACTTCTGAGTTTAATAGATAGGATGGTTTTCTGCATCCCATCAAAACTAGTAGTCTAAAAGATCTAAGAATGCTCCTTTCATGTAACCCATTGAAGATCGGGAATGAACTCATTAGTATTGTTATCCTAATCTTCAATCTCATCTGGATTAACTTTTAGATTATTAAACTTTATCTCCCTATTAACTACTATACATCCTATATGGAATAGCCACTGTTCCTAGATTTGGCAGGAGGCAGAGTTCAACATCTGCTAAAAATTGCAGAGTAAGCCTATTCCTATGGATTCTTAAAATACATTTTGTTGATTTCAGTGAGATTTTTACTAGGTAATGTGCACTGGATTGCAATCTCAAGAACCAGAAAATAACTTTATAGCAATAGTAGCTGTACATCGGACGTACCTATTTTAAATTTAGATTTTGGAAATACACTGGATTTAAACTTGCTTTCTCTTATAGGCAGCTTTCTATGAACTTTCCTTTTTTTTTAATCCCCTGTGTTAGACAGGGCACCAGATTTGATGAACAGGAAAGAAATATTTCCCCAAAGTATCACAATTTATGGCATTTATATCACACTTTTTCTCTGAAAGTTCAATAGGCCATCCATGGGCGTCTTCCCTAATTATATCCCCATAATAATTATATCCCTGTATAATTGTCACAGGAACCAGCCTGTGAAAAAGGTTGGACTGTCCAAGAGTGGCTGATGTGAAGTCACCCAGTGAGGTTTGTGGTCAAGTGAGAACTGGGTCTTCACATCCAAGACCAGCGCTCGAAGCACTAGAGTACAGGACTGATTTACCACGGCATGGAGAACTTTAAAGGCTAGCAGGTATACTTCACCATCATCATTCCCACACCATTGCCCCCTGTGTGTTATCCTCTGCTAGTTTATTTTCTTCTCTCTTCTTTCCATTACCATTTCATTCATATTTTTTTTAAGAATAATCATCTGGCAAAAGGGAGGAAGGAGGAAGAGGGGCTTGGTTAGGAGGAATACATCCAACATCATGTGAGAGAACTTGCACAACAGGATTTGGTTCAGCTTTCCTCTCTGAGTCTTCCTTAAGATCCCTCCATTCAGTTCCTTTAATTGATCCTAGATAGAGGACATATAAAGCGGCAGGGGGCAGAAGATCCTAATTCTCCAGGGTTGATTTTACCCAAAGGTAATTGGTCCACCCCATTTACATATTGGTCCCTACCTAGTTTTTGTTAATTGTAATGTTTTAATTCTTATTGATGGATATTTTAATGTTTTTAATGTCTTTATTGTTTTGCATTGTGCTTTTATGATGCTGTAAGCTGCCCGGAGTCATATGAGAAAGATGGCATATAAATTTAACAGTTAAGCAAATCATCATCATCATCTAAGCAAATTTAATTAAAATGAAATAAACCTTTTCTCATTTCTTTTAAGCCGAAGAATTTTTGAGTGCTGAAATAAAGGTGAAAAAGAATTAAGCTGCAAACCTGTACTCAGATATCCGAAAATAAATGTAATAGAAATCAGCAAAAGATTACATCTAAGTAAGGCACACATTGAATTTAAATGTAAGTCCATACATATTCCTTTCTGCTTTGTGCATACTTTGTATACATACCACAGACTTCCCCAAAATAATTCTTGGCTGTTCGGAGAATCACCATTTTCACAGTGTAGGTTTTATTAGTAACACACATTCAGTTCTGTCATTTATGATAAATAATGTTTATCGAAGTTCGCTTCCATCAGTGAAATAAAGTGTCTAATAGTACATCAGCATTAGCCCATTTTCTTTGCACATTTTATGTGATGTGCTTTTTAAGTTACATGCCTGATTAAAAATTTAAACATTATTACCATCAGTGTTAAAATATCCTGCCAGCAAAGCTATAATTATGCTTATTCTATCTGCTCCAAGCAGAAACTGACATTTCTGGGGCAAGGTTTGCTGAAGGAATTATCTAAAAACTACTTGTTATCCTCACATTGACAGAAAAGGCAAAACAGGCAAACGCTACTGAATTTACAGAAAAACAAAAAAGGGATGCAGATTTTTTTTTTCACTGATATACTTTAAAAATATTATTTTGTGATAATTTTTTTCATTTTTTTCTTAAACAACTTTATTAAATTTCAATAAAACAGAAAATAACAACAAAAAAGGAATAGAGAGGGATTCAAAATCGAGTATTTTACTGTGTGTTTAATAATAATAATAATAATAATAATAATAATAATAATAATAATAATAATAATAATAATGATGATGATGATGATGATGATAATAATAATGATAATAATAAAGTTGGAAGGGACCTTGGAGATTATCTGGTCCAACCCCCTGCTCAGGCAGGAAATCCTATACTATTTCAGACAAATGGCTGTCCAGTCTCTTCTTAGAAACTTCCAGGGTTGGAGCATTCACCACTTCTGGAGGCAGGTTGTTCCACTGGTTAATCGCATGTGTTCTTGTATGAAAGGTTTCCAACTTTACTCAGTACAGATACAACTATATAATCAGGTAATCTCTTACTTTAAGTTAAACATAACACAATCAATGTTTAACTCTTAAATTTAACAAAATATACAGTATTTCCAATAATCTAATCATTAATCAAAAATACTTACCTATCATTATCAAAAAAAGATTTTTAAATGCTCTGTAATTTAATAATAAACCTAAATGAAATCTTAAAATAACCATAATATTCAATTTCAACATCTCCATCAATTCATTTCTCCAAATCCACTTTTTCGTTACTAGTTTTTTACTAGTACTAGTAGTTTTACTAGTCTCTACATCAGGGGTTTCATCATACCAGAGCCACGCCCACCCCATTGCCGGCAATGGCAAAAAAGCTCAGATACGTTGCACGACGTCACATGACGTCGCGAGTTTGACATGTCTGCTCTACATTGTATTACTTCACTAACATGTTCCTTTAAAAAAAATCTAATATTTCTTCCATTTTATTCATCCATCATAACAAAAAGTTCCTAATCTCAATTACACATCCATCTTTACATTCTTATATAAATCTTATTAAAAATATATTCCACCATACAGTTCACTGCAGGTTATTTTTCACTGATATATTTCAAAAAATATTACTTTGTATAATTCTGAAATATTAACAAGTATAAGAATTTTCTTCCTGAATCAAACCATGTGTGCTTTTCCCAAGCACTAGTCAAATGCTATGACTGGAAAGGCATCAAGCCACAGGTCCAAAGGGCAATGTCACCCATCGATTCAACATCTGGACTACAAAGGGATTTGTAGTTTTCTTTACCCCAGGGCCATCCAGATGTATTGCACTGCAAACCATCACTTGCAGGCAGCAATACCTATTTGGAAGGCAGACATTGGGACTTTTTGTCCCAAAACAAATGGAGAGACACATATTATGTAGGGTTGCTGTGCTGTTTTGATAGTTGGGGATTCCATGCTAATTACCTAGAGAATCTAATTATCAACTAAGCTAGTTATCATCCATATACGTCTTAATGCAGGGTTAAAACACAAAACATCTACACATAGGGAAATTATGAACTGGAAAACATTTCTATTGTTTATCTGAGCTTCAGTGCTTCAAATTTATCTGTTTGAAGTACTGTCCTCTAAAGCTAAGCTATCTTTTTTAAGGCTGTATTATCCTATTGAAACTTAAAGATTCGTCAGTCCTCATGCACATTATTCAACTTAGTACAGACTGTAATGAAATGGTGGTTTTCATCCAGGAATTATAAAAATAAGTATATTAACGATGTAGTCCCGCTGGGATTTATTTCAGAATAAATATATGTTGTGCATGGAGTTACTTTCTGGAAGAGAAAAATGTCCCAAAGTAGCAGCATCTAGACTGTCAGTTGGTATATAACAGAAAAATTATACATTGTATTAAAAGATTTCCACAGATTGGCAGTTGTTTATTGGGCATAATTGAGGATATAGGTATTGATATTCAAAGCCTTCAACAGCTTAGGATCTGACTATCTGGGAAATGGTTTCTATATCTTCTATATCTTTATGAACCTAAATAGGCTTCAATAACTTCAAGATAAGCTCTTCTGAAGAGACTCCTGCTGTCAAAAGTTTGTCTATCTGGCACCAGGAGAAATGCATTTCTCTCACTAGACTTTGTTTGTTAATTTAATATTAGTAGTGTTTCATTTTTAATTTCTTTTCTATTCTTTTCAATTTTGCTCGCTGCCTTGAATACGATCTTATGGCAGGAAACTGCCCACCGACTATAAAAGTTGGGATTGGAATTCCATAATACAGATAGTCCTCATTTAGTGATTGCCTCGTTTAGCAACCGTTCAGTTACGGTGAG